>NW_006256877.1:2230813-2322528 GCF_000478725.1 Eutrema salsugineum | reverse complement strand
CTTCCTCATCTTTTTATGCTTAGGATTCTTTGTTGTTTCATGGTATCCACATTGCTTGATTCATATTATTTTTCTCTTTTCGTATTTATATTATTCTTTTGTATTTTAGCATCCTTTCTTATCTTCATAGTCTCATACTTTGTCATCTTCATCTTTCGGTCTCTTTCCTCATCTTCAACTTCTTGGTCTTTGTATTTTCGAAAATACCTCTTAGTCAACTTCGTCTTTTTCTTCTTTCTCATTTTCTTTATCTTTTATTTTTGTTTATCAGCTTCCTCTTGATCGTCTTCTACTTCTTCTTCTTATTTGTCTTCTTTCTATTATTCTTACTTACCTCGTGTATGTATTCATTTTCTTCTATTTCGACTTAATCTGTGTATTCTTCTTTATTTTTTGGTAATTCTTCGTCTTTTATTCTCTGAATTCCTTCTTTTTTTTGGTTTTCTGTTTACTTCCCATATTTCTTATCATATATGAATTCGTATTCCTCATATTCATCTTCTTATAGTTTCTCTACATCATCTTTTGATTTTCTAATTATTCTACTTCTTTTTTTTCCTGTCATCTTTCAGATTTCTTCTTCTTCTTTATCTTCCTTATATCCTTATCTTTATCATTCTTTGTTATTCTGTGTATCCATATTACCTAATTTCTTATAGTTTTTCTTAGTCTCCTTCATATTCACATTCTCATTCTTTGTGATCTTCCCCTTCATATTTATCTTTCATTTTTTCCATCTTTCTCTTCACCGTCTTTGACTGACTTACACTTATTCTTCTTTATCCTATTTGTCTTCTTCGACCTTTTTTTTTATTTGTTTTCATGATCTTCTTCTTCTGATTATAAAACGATAAAAATAAGAGCACATAAAGAAAAGAAAATAACTAAACTTTTAGAACAAACACGAAAACTCACAAGTCGTGAATAGAGAGAAACACAACTATTTATACAGAAAGAGATTATGTTTAGGCATTTTGACATTTTTCGTTAAGATAAGCATCAATATTATATTATATTCTTTCTAGATTATCATACACGCATTTTCCTTTTTAAATAAATCTATAAACATAGATACGGTTTTATCTTTTCATTTATCAAAGATTTAACTACATATGATGAGGAAAAATTCCAGTTTCAAATAAAATTTTCATTTTTAACCGTGTAAAATGTTTTTATTAATTAAAAAACTATACCATGAAAGAAAGAAAACAGATATTAGATACCAGCTTAGAGGTTGCAAACATATTTTATATGAAACATAGAAACACAGTTCTTAATTCTTTCTAAACCTACATATATCTAAGCTTTTTACTCTAAATTTTCCTGTGTTTGTCCATGATAAGAATTTTCAGTCTACATATCTCTCTGGCCTCTCCATTATAGATCTTCACACTTTCTCTGGCCTCTCCCTTACAGTTCTTTTCGCTTCAGTGTATAGTCTGATGATGGCAAATACCCATCGAATCATAAGCGTAAAAATCTCCAAAACCATTTCTTCAGGGAAGTAATATCACTACTCTGACTCCAAAAATCTAAAGAACAAAATATTTACCATATGCGAGATCTCCAAAGCCTTCAAAAACCTGAAATAGGTAAGGCAAGATAATTGTCAATAAACCAAGTCATAAAAATAAGTAACTTTTGATTAGAGAGAATGGATTAAAACGAACTGAACCTGGAAATAACAAACCAAGAAGATTGTCTGGTTTAGTTAACGAATTGACCAAAAACTTCTAATACACATTTGCTTCCCCGAACGTTCAAGAACATCAACCAAATCTTCTTAGGAAGAAATATAAAGAGAAAGAAACAAAATTTAAAATACGCCTCAAGCGTCTACTTCTCAATGAAACATAGATAGATAAAAAACCAAGCTTATAAACTAAAACACTAACCCAAGACAGTAACTTGTTCTCACCATCTAGCATCCCTACCTCAGCAAGCATATCTTCTTTGCTTTTATAAAATCAGAGAGGCACGTCATAAACTGTGAGAAAATGTCAAAGGAAAAATGCATACACCTTCAGCAGTCAAAACATGAGCCAGTACTCGAGTCTCTCAGAATACAAAGTTGGACTGTATCTGTATACTATGAATAAGCTAGAATGAACTTACCATACACTATATATTCATTCTCTTCGTGATCAAACCCAAAGAAAGAGTCAAAATAGATTGCAACTTACTCTCCCACAGCACTTCTTAAAAAGATCGATCCATGAAACATAAGAGACACTACATCTAGTCTATAACCTGAAATTTTTGAAACTATACATGGTAATCACATTCATAACCAAAATAACAGAGCTATACCAACGTTATTTATATATGTTGTTGTAAAATAAGTTTAAAAAATTAAATACCACTACTTCACTACCTTTGATCAAAAAACTACTTCACTACCGTCATCAGCCTCATCTTCATCATTTACCCCGAAATTAACTTGTAATAGCTCTAGTCTAAATGCGCTACCGAGAGAAAAAGAACCACAAAGCATTCCTTGGGGATTATTACATTATCTGTAGAGACCAATGAGAGTTGATATTTAGACCATGCTTATATCAATAGTTAAATACACTATCTGCGAGCCTCTTTTTTTTTTTTGTTTTGAGAAAGCTATTTGTGTACCTTGATATAAAACATTTTCTTTACCTCTCTCATTAGCTAAATCGCTATTCCTCGAGCCTGAGTGTTTCAACTATTACCACGTTAGTATTCAGCCCCCAAGCCTCTCTTGTTCTTCCTGTGCAAAACCTCCTTTGCTACAGCAACAAACCAGAATCATAAACAATAATAAAGATCATATATACAGTCAATATCAATCAACTGTGAATAACGGTTTCAGTGAACCTATATATTACTTCACATATTGTGCTGAATAATTGCATTAGTTGCATTCAAATTCTTCAGATTACACAACATTCAACAGACAAATCATCTAATCAACAACTCAGCTCTTGGTCTATCTAAGCATGGCAAAAGGTTACTATCTACACCTGTCTAACTATAAGCATGCCCACGATTAGTGTAGTCTCCAATTCCTTTTTCAATGATATTAGTGACATTGATTCTTCCTCTCCTAAAGAGAGTATGTGAGCTTGTTCTCACCTCTAGTGCAGATAATTTCACAAAATCATCAAAACGATCAGAAAATACTTTCAGATTTTTTTTTTTTTTAATGAGAAAGAAATTCTCAGATATGAATATGAGCATCCATGGAGAAAAGAAACTAAACCTGCTATCTTTTCACTTTCCGGTTAGGCTATCTACAATAGATGATTAAATATTCACATTCATATCGCCTGGTCAAATAAAATAGTGAATTGATGATTAAAGCTTTTTTTTAATTAAGCTACAGTATAATTTAAGAAATATAATTTGATTTAAGACCATAAAAAGCTGAAAGAAAATCATTGCAAAAAAATATTCAATCAATTGAAATCTATCTTTAATTTCTTAAAATCAAGAACACTTACCAATAAATTATTGTGGATGAAAGCTCTAGGTTCCAAAGAAAGCACTTCAGTCCATTGAAATTCTCTCTCTTCTGATCCATAGAAAAAAATTAAACAATTTAAATCAAAAGTCTAGAATCCAAGACAATTCATGAAACTCACAGTAGCAGCTATAAAATAAGGGATATCGACCAGAGAAGACTCAAAGACTCATCTTTGTTGATTGGAAGAGAATTTAACCCTAGAAACCCAACATCATTCACTGATCCACAAAAAAAAAATTGCTAACTTGAAAAGCATGTATTGCTTTGCAAATAACAAACAATATATATCTCAAGAAAAAATAGACAAATAATAGTCAAAGAAGTGAATCAATTCAAAGACAACATAACAGATCATACCAAGAAGAGATTTTGATGATTGTGTCATCGTCGCGCCTTGATTAGTAAACAAACAGACGCATGATATAATGTTAATGTCGTTTGAACGTGTGTGCTGTTTTAAATACGTCCGAATAATTCACTAAGAGATCAGATAGAACACAATCTGAAAACCATAAAGTAAATAGATAATTTAACAACAAAAGAAAAAAAAGTTCGACCATAAAAAACCAACATGTTAAACCATTAAACTAACGTGTCTTAGTTGAATAAAAAGAGCACAAATCAAAACAAAACAAACCTAAATGAGTTAAAAGAACTACAAAGTTATCAACCTTCTGAAAGTTTCTTCATCATGACCGATTATATCCACTTGCCTATAAACCATGATTGCTGTGACCTAAGAAAATAGATAATGACAAAATCAGAACTACAAAATCAGCACCATTACATTGAACATATCAATCAGAAACATATAATACTATAGAGATACAGATATGCACAAACTATAAATGAAATAAAATAAAAGAAACTCTATTAAACCCTAGAACAAAATCAAAATCTAACATGTAATGAATATGAGAAAAAGAGCAAAGTATTTATACGAAAATACTTCTAGGGTTTAAGGGGTTTTCCTTTTTTTTTTATAATAATTCTACTGCATGTTTTTATATGATCTAAAAATCAATTAGAAGAAACGAAGCGAGAGGAAATATAAATAGACAAACTAAGAGTTTTTAGGCCCTTAATTAAGAACCATTAAGAACCATATATAAAAAAGAATTTGACTAAATTGTAGAACAAAAACCAAAAAAAAAAAAAACTTACTATACGTATCTAATGAATATGAAAGGAATATTGAGTTACCTTGATATACAGATTTTAAATCTTAAAAAAAGGCAAAGAAAAATAATCAGAGTGTCAAAGAAAACGAATTCAATCGTAGTAGTTAGAATAGAAGAAATAAAAGATACACAATTCAATGGCATAGCATACCTGTTTTATTGGTGATATCAACGAATACGAACATAGTTAAGATTGATTTTTATAGTATGAGTGATTGATCTAATTCTTCTGGTTTCTCCTCATCGTCAATTTCTTGTATTTGGTCTTCCTCATCTTCTACCTTTTTCTTAGAACCCTTGAAAAAAAAAGAACACGTAATTAAAATCGACTAAGAACAAAAGCAGAAATATGGAAGGGATGCGCAAGTCCACACCGAATTATTATTTGCTGCCAATCATTGTTCTCTTCTATTTATTTAATCCATATATCTTACAAAAATCAAAATCAAATGATCAGTTTCATAGCAAATACAACAAAAACAAATATATAATTACAAAGAAATAAATATCGAAATCCTAGAGCTAACAACAATACACAGAACACAAAATAAACAAAAAAATATGTTGATGCGGTGATGACCAATAACAAAACCCTAGAGCTAACAACAATACACAGAACACATAGTAATCAAAAGAGCAAAAAATATATAAAGAAAAGCAATCAAAAATATTGATAGAGATTAAACCTAAAGAAAAAGCACTAAACAGAAATCAAACTAAGGAGGTCGATATCGTGAAACAAATCATAGATCAAAAACGTAAAAAAGAAAAAACTTGTGACTAATATGAGAGGAGACACAGTATTTATAGAAAAAGTGATGTAGGGTGAATACTTTTTTTATTATTATAATTTTTGATATCATCAAATATTCTATTTTGATTATTCGATTGTTATGTAATCCAAAAAACCTAGATACGATTTTATCTTTTTGTTAATCAAATATTTGATTATTGACATTGAGAAAAAACTTCCCTTTTGAAAAGTGATAAATTAAGGTATGTCATATTCATGTTTTATAAATGTATAATAATTACATAAAATAAACAAATATAAAGTTTCCAAGTTTCAATCGCAAGATTTTTTTTTACAAACACAGATTAATTAAATAAGAGAAATAGGAAAAAAAATTGTTTAAAGAGGCAGAGATTCAAACTTGTTACATGTTGGTTAAGAAAGTTAGGCCACCAACCAACATAGCTAACATGTTTTTTTTTTGAAAATTCATTAGCCACTAAATTTATATTATACTGTCAATCCGAAAAATAGGCTTGAGACAATTAGAATAGAGTATTTTCATTAATGACATAATAGAGTATTTTCATTAATGACATAATAGAGTATTTTCATTAATGGCATAAGTGTAATTTAACACTTTCCACCAAAAAAACATAAAAATAATAATTAATTAACAACAGCCAATCAAATTATAACAAACATTGACCAATCAGAATGCTCGAAATTCATTAATCAAAACGACATCCCAATCTGTGCATTGAACTACAGCTCGATTTACTTTGCAAATAATATAATGATTGAACCACAACTCGATTAATATAATGATTGTATTACACTATTACTTGACTTTCATTTTCAGATTCTAACAGCATAATTCTAATTATTCAAAAAAAAATTTTTATAATAATACAATTTAGAATAACAATTTGCTTTAGTGTAGAACAACTTTCTTTTTAAATAATATATAAATCCATATAAATTATAATATATGATATCCAACATAAATATACTTGGTTTTAACGTTATTGATTAATTTCTGCAAACTTATATTTTCTTGAATTTAACTTTGAGTTGTGCACTTTGCGAAAGAGTAAATGTTACATAATTAAAAAAAAATGATAAAATGATTGAAATCATAGATAATAATAGAAATTTTATTCAAATGGTTTACAGAAATGATGGATTCAAAATTGATCTTCAGTTCATTTCATAATTAAGGCGAACGGACAATGAATGTAGTTTTGCTTTCTAATGAGTTTTGAATTTAAATTTTGAACAATATGTTCAGATGTGAATTTACTTGAACAGAATTGTACTTGACGTATCTTGGTGAAGCTCATGAAGGTCTACTCGTCAGTAGTTGCTCAGATAGTAATGCCTCTTTTGACAGTGACAGTAATTGTTTTACATGAAAAATATTCACCTCAAGTAGAGTCAAAGAGTATATATATTTGCTCCATTATGGTCACACAGCCCAACCATGGACCAAACTGCTGTGGTGTGAGAGCATAAGCTACATGGTGACCTAAACCAAGTAGTTTGTTTAGGAAGCATTGTCGATCAAGAACCATTAATGGAACATATATAGGGAGGTTCTTGGCCAGGAACCCGGTTCACCGGTCGACCAAAGGGAACCACAGGAAAGAAAAATGAAACAAGTGAGTTTAGTGTCACAGACCAAAATACAAAGAGAAGAGAAATAAGCCAGGATCGGGAGTGTTGCTCAATTTTTAGGACACTAAACAAGAAGTCATAACCACACTAATATATAAACTGATGGCAGTAGCCAATTAGGAGAGTTGAAATTAAGAAGCTAATGTACAGAGAAATGCCAAGCAAATGTAGTCTATATATCAAGGATGACCAAAACAATACCTATTTTACTAATATGAGCTTTCTTTCAGCAAGCAAGCAAGTGAGATTTGGAGACAAAAGCAGCAATCGCTTGCAGAGCAACATCTTCAACTTGATCTTGTGTTAAACCCTTTGTTTCGAGGTGCTTCTTCGTAATCTCCAAGGAGTGATCTCCGCCATCGATCACATGCAGCTCAGTCACAGTTTTCATATTGCTGCAAACAGCTTGGAGCTTATCCAGAGGACACAAAGGATCTTTGCTACCCTTTTTTTGAGATACAAAAAAAATCTCAGTAATGATGATGATGATCAATTGATTTATTTTCCTTTTATATAAGATCATCATGTACTAGCTAGAGTTGTAATATTTGCTCTCATTATGCATATAATTAAAGGTACCTGAACAAAAATCACAGGGACTCCCATTTCCAACAAGGTCTCATCTCTGATTGCTCCATTCATGCCCTGAAGATTAGCCAAAAATAGTAACTCGAATATTTATACTTTTGGATTGGTCATTCATTCAGACAAAAGAAAATGCGCGAACGTAAACCTTAAGCGGATATCCCAAACATATCACAGCTGAAACTGTAACGTCTTCACTCACAGCTACCATACAGCTTACTCTGCAAAAGCATAAGAAGACGCAACATTCAACATCACAAAAACAGAACAACATATGTGTGTGAGAGAGTGAGAGAGAGAGAGAGAGAGAGAGAGAGAGAGAGAGAGAGGACAAATTAAAAAAAAAAGCTGCTTTACCTCGAACCCATTGATTTGCCAGCCAATATCAAAGGATGACCAGGGAATCTAGCCGCGGTTTCTTTGACAACATCCACATGGAAACTGACCAGTTTTTCTGCCTTTGGAGGAACTTTTCTTTTCCCTCCAGCAATATCTACCCACAAAACTTAGCAATCAGTTGATTAAGTGTATAAATACAACTTTGATAGAACCCAAAATTCACTCACAAGGGTAATCAAATGTGACAACTTGTCCAATGTCTTCTTTATCATCTCCTTCCACCGAATCATCCAGCCGGAAGATGAGGGAGCACCGGCCCCGTGAGCAAATACGACGACCGGTGAACATGGCTTCTCTGATTCTTCATTTCTCCTTCTTCTTTTCTTCGCTTCCATTGATGAAACCTGGAGATATCTCTACACTATTCAAAGTCAAAACCCTAGGAGAAAGGGGAAAAACGACTTGGTTTTCGCGCCAGATTATAAGCGTCTGCTCCGGACTTTGGACGCTATAATTGGGCCAACATGTTAAAATTGATAATAATTGATTAAAAAAAAAGTGAATTGTTGAGAATTATTTAAAAAAGTTTAAAAAATAAAACAATATTTATAAATATATAAAAGGGTTTATCCAGTATCGACACATCAATTTCTATTTTTTCACAATAAAATAAACAATAATCATATATAAAAAATATATATATTTATGTGTCCAACTTTTAACTATACATAACAAATCATTGAATTTGAATTAACTATTTAAATTATTATAAAATAAATAGAAAATAAACAAAATTTAAAATATTATAAACATTTAAATATTATATAATATAAAATTTTAAATGCATGAATGATTTAATCTTTATTTCCAAACTAATGAAGATAATTACATTTAATGCAAGTGAAAAAAAAATATGAGATATGATAAGTTAAGAAGTTTCAAATAACTGAAAAAATAAAACTCCAACCTATAAAATCATAAGACACAAAATAAATAGAGAGAGAAGAAAATAGAGAAAAACAAAAAGAAAAATTTACAAAAATTAAACATATTAGAAAACATAAAAAATCAATAATAAATTATAAAAAGCAAAACTTAAAATAGTATATCAAGAAAGCTAAGATTAAGATTTAGATGAATTAGTAAAGTATAAAGAGTGAAGATAAATAGATATATATATAATAATTCAAAAAAAAAATTATGACAATTTATCATTTGAAAAAGCAGATTAATATTTGTCCAACTATTAAAACAAGAAAAATGATAGTTTAAAACTTTTAAAATTTGTGTAACATTAGAATTTGGATGAAGGAATTCAGAAAAAAATATATTGGATGAAAATGATTATTATGGTTATAAAAAATTATAAAAATAATACCAAAAATATGAATAATTGAATCTAAGATTTAAAAATATAGAGTTAATATTTATTTACAAAACAAAATAAAATAACATCAGTGTGTAATCTCCTTATAGAAAAATAATTCATAGATAATATT
Source organism: Eutrema salsugineum (assembly GCF_000478725.1). Classification (NCBI taxonomy): domain Eukaryota; kingdom Viridiplantae; phylum Streptophyta; class Magnoliopsida; order Brassicales; family Brassicaceae; genus Eutrema; species Eutrema salsugineum. The sequence goes on along the minus strand of NW_006256877.1, from coordinate 2,313,018 downwards.
GAACAACTTTAATTATTGAAACACTTTAATACATTTAACATCTAAACCAAAAAAGAAAAAAAAAATGGAAAACTATTTTTATCCATTTTGTCCATGTTACAAATAATTACCCTGAAAATGAGTCCCGGAGAAATCGTCAATGATAGTAAAACACCGTTTATAGGCAGATGATTATCTTTTACGGGCTTCCCTCTCATAGACTTTTATAGTATTTCTTTTGCTTATTTTCAAGAATGGCAAAGCTCACCGTTACCGTCACCGTCACCGTCATCTTGTTCACGTTGGCTGTCTCCGTCGTTTCCTCCAAGCCGGAGAAAGAAATCGTAGCCGATCACCTTACCACTTTCTCAGCCGAACCCGATCCAGTTACCACAAACCCAACTTCTTCCGATGACGTCACTATCCCGGTGAATTTCCATCCGATCAATCGTCATTTCCCTAGACGTCCCTTGATGACGACGGCTCCTTTCAACCACCGCCGGCACGAGCTTTCGCGGCGAGGCCTCCAGATCCCTTACGGCAACGACATGATCTTCTCCGGCGAAGAAAAGGCCACAGGTACCGATCCTTCGTCAGACGGCGTGGATATCCCGGCGATCAAGATGTTTGTCGGCCCATTCGCGTCGGAGGAGACAAAACACCATCCCGGTCGTGAAATTGATTCCGGCGGCGAGGTCATGATGATCACGGTGAAGTTGATAAAGCGCCAAGAAGAAGGAGAAAGTGAAAGAGAGAACATGTTCAGGACAAAGATTCGCAAGTTTCTCAACCATTTGGTCTGAATCTGAACAAGACGACGACTCTAGTTTGTGTTAGAAAAAACAAAGCCTTGTGGTAAAACAAATAGCTTTGCTTTGCTTCCATATGATGTGAAAAATGATGAAGATGATTTCATGTGTCTATATAATAAAAGTCAGTAGAAGATGTGTTTTTTTAAGAACTTTGATTCTATAAATTTGCAGAGGTTACAAAAGGGTAACAACAAACTTACATTACAATAGATGTCGTCTCTGAGCTTTTAAGAGTATAATCATCCGCCTTGTTGGGTGGTTGAGGCCAGCTCAGGGCAAGCCGTGGGAGTGACTTTCTCGGCGGCTCCAACGACATCTGAGCATTTCCATATCGGAGAACTTTTGGTTCCGGTGAGTGTGACATTGGAGAGGCATAGATTGGTGAAAGGAGAATCTTTCAATCCCTGAACCATGCCAGCTCGCTCGACCTTGATGCCCCAGACGTTCTTGATCGTTATGCCACTTACGATGGGAAGAGCGGAAGTGTTGAACCTATCGTCCGGGTGGTCTCCGGTGTTGCCAGAGATCTTAATCCCGGTCCGAACTTTCTCCATGTGAACCCCTGAGATTGTGATCCCATGGACGCTTCCTCCTCGGCCAATGTTCGTCTTGATGTGGATGCCGATCCCGGAACTGTACAGAGTGATGTTTTCGACCGTGACGTTTTGGATTCCGCCGGAGGTTTCGCTTCCGATGGCTATTCCGGCGAAAGGGGAAGATCCGGTGATACGGCGGATGGTGATGTCACGGCTTGGACGGTTGTAGGCAATGCCATACTCGTCCCAACCGCTCTTCACCGCAACAAGGTCGTCGCCTGTGGATATGTAGGAATCTTCTATACATACGTTTGAGCTCGAATCTGTGGCAAATTGAGTATTCATGAGTATCAAGACGTAATCTCAAGTAGGAATATGAAAATAGATGAAACCTGGATCAATTCCATCGGTGTTTGGGGAATCAGTTGGAGCGAGGATGGTAACATGATGAACTACGACACCACTGTAAATAAGAAAAGAGAGCTAGTTCTAGTTACTTAATCACCAAAGTGCAGATTCACAACGAAAGTGAGACAAGGAAAGAGAATTGTCAAAACCTGCAATAAACAGGATGAAGTGTCCAGAAAGGGGAGTTCTGAAGAACAACGTGAGAGATGACGATGTTACTTGAATTCTTGAACTCGACGAGACCCGGCCTCGTAAACTTTAGGGTTCCATGTCTCCACATGTTCCACCAAGGCTCTCCTGCACCATCAATCGTCCCGTTCTTGCCTAGGAAACGCATTAACACAACAACCAAATGGGTTCTCAACATTTTCAGGAAACAAAAAAAAAAGAAGACAATCTAATAGAAAGACTTGGACTTTTAAGCAAAACCCCATATACAGTACCTGTAATAACAACGTCACTGAGTCCATCTCCATGGATAAAGCTAATATACCTTCGTCCAGGTCGCTCCCTTCCTCTGCCATAAGACGGCAAGGGATCTATCAAAGGCCATTTCTCCGTATCCTGTATATCCAAACAAGCATTTGTCATTGACATTCTATGATTGATTTGATAATACATCCATAACACTAACCCCCCAAAAATCGAAAATCTCAAATGTACAGAATTACACAGGTCAGAACAAGATATGAAAGCATCATGTGCGTAACTAACAGGTTCAAATTATCAAACATTTGGCATTATAATGCATTTAAACATCAATCACTCACAGATTCACTGTTTCTAAAAAATCGATCATGAATCATCATCATCATAGAGAAGCTCTATAAACAAAACAGTGCCCCTAAACCAAACTATTCATCTTAGTGAATCAGACAGTATCACAAAAGGGTTAATTTAAAGCAACCTGAGCGGCTTTGATAACGGCACCGTCGGCGAGGTAAAGAGTCATGTGGCTCGTAAGGTTGAAGCTCTCAGTCAAATACACACCACGAGGCACGTACAGAAGTGCTCCATCGCCGCCGCTTCTGTTGCCGGTTCGTATCCGATCAATCGCCGCGTTAAACGCATTGGTGTTCGAGGTCCTGCCGTCACCGACAGCGCCAAAGTCTGATATCGATAACATCTCGCTCCTGTGCCTCGTCGGAACTATCCCGGAGCACGTATTAATCGGATCTCCTCCGAGCGAGAGATGGTGAGGGAAAACAGCAGAGAGCAAGAACAACATTACGCAAACAGAGATCGGAGCTCGAGAAATCCTCATGGCTTTGCTCCACTAAGAGACGCTAGCCTTCGCCGGCAGAGTCGAGAAGCGGGTAGTAAATCGGAGAAATTTGATTTCAGAGTGGATCTTGCGAGAAATCTATCCGAGAGAGAGAGAGAGTAAATGCGTATAGCTAAATCTTAAGGGAAAATCTTAATGCCAAGAAAGAAAGCCAAACAAAAAAACAAAAAAAAAAGGCAAAGAGCAGTGGGGACAGCATAAAATTTACAGTTTTGAGTTTTAACTACATTTTGGAACGTAACAAAAATTATAATAAATTTGAAAAGATTTGCAACAAAATCTTGGAGTCACATTGAGTCCCCCATACATTTGGAGTCTTGAGCTGCAACTTTTCCTCGCTTTCTCTAATCTGATGGTATTATTTTCCACTAGGAGACAACCCGCGCATATATGCACGGATCTTATTTTAATTTATATTTTAAATAATATATTTTTATAATTTGTATTGAATTTTATGTTTATAATCAATATTTGTGTTTAAAATATTATTTTTTCTTCGTTTTTTTTTTGATGATATATTATTTGTAATCTCTTTTACACCTAATTGTGCTAAATAGTATAATTTTTCTTACAAGATAATAAGGAATTAAAAACTATTATTTTAGTTTTTGTATAAAAACGTAATCGTTCACTTAAAAATATACGTTGAATATCAGAGATAAATATTTATTTGTTATTCGTTTCTCATATTTTTTATTCTTGTAAATCTTACTAATATAATATTTGTTAACTTTCTTAATTTTATATTTTGAATTTTATTGATTCCAACTTTTTTTAATTTAAAAAAGCATGTATGATATTTTTATGTAGACGCCATTCTTTTTACTATTATTTTTAATAACTTTTTAATCATTTATTTAATAATTTTTGTGTTTTATAATTTTATTAGTTGGAGTTTTATAAAATATTATTTTAAACTTTAAACTTATTAAGTTTTCTTATTTTTTTTTACTTGCATTAAAATTTCAATTATATTTTTAAATTGAAAATGAAGTAACGAAAATAGAATGGTGCATTTAAAAAGTTTTGTATTATATAATATTTATAAATTTTGTATATTGAAAATCAATTTGAATTCATTGTAATATATATATATATATATTAATGTTTATTTATATGTTCTTTAATGTACTTGCTTTAAATTTAATTAATTATTTATTTCTTAGTATTTTAAATTGACAGATGTCACTCTCTCCATTGCTGATGTGTCATTCAGCTGGAGAGAGTTGATTGTCTTTTATATATAAAATTCAACAAGCTGAGCCTCCATAAATCACAAGAAAAAACCCATTGGGCTGTTAAATAAGTACTATATGAGAAACCCATTAAGAATGAGAATGAGGGAGAAAAGTGTGTGTATTTGAAGAGAACCAATAGTTATGCCTTGTATTAGTCTATTATGAGTCCTTCATTGGAATTGAAACATACGTTTCGCTCCTGCAATCCACAAGCTAGAGATGGTGAGGAGAGAATGGAGAGAGCAAGACCAATACGAGAACAGAGATTGGAGCTCCAGAAATTCTTATAGTTGGTGGTTTTTTTTAACAGCAAACAATTTTATTATTTCAAATTAGGATTATAAAGTTATACGGAATTTTTGGAAAACAAATTATTACAAAAGCAAAAAGCAGAGATATGCGTCATATAGTGAAAAAGAGACAATAAAAGAAGTGAATTTGATGATGTTTTCTGTAGATAAGTTTTACTCGCTAACGAATCATAAAATCCGTTATTTTCATTCTCTGTATTTAAATTTTTAAGAGAAAGTAAATGCCAAAGAAAGATGAAAGTAAAAAAAAAACCTGAATTACCTCTAATCTTTATTTAAACTATAAATGGGCCGAAATAAGTACGGATTGGCCCATTTGTCTCTTCTTCTCTTTCTTCTTTCTTCTTTCGCGCCAAATTTACCCTAATTGCCTTCTTCTTTCCCGCTGCTGTTTCGACAAGATTCCCAAATGCCAAAATACTAGCAAGTAATAACCAACACTCTTTTCTCCGGTAAGCAGTCTTTCTGGGCTAATCATCGCCTTCAAAAAATTGTAAGCTCTCCGATCGATTCCCTCTTGTTGTTTAAATCTAAAATTAATGCTTCCTTTTTGGTATCACTATATGATTCAATCCGATTACGATGTCTTTAGTAAGTCTCTGCTGCTTAGAAAAAAATTGGATTTTTCGTTAAACCCAGATTGCGAAGAACCCTCATGTCTTGTGTGAGGAAGATGACGAGAGAGGAGACTGAGAACAGAGCAGATGATATGATGATCGATGTACCAAAACCTAAAATCGAGAATCCCGACGAATTCAATGTTCATTACCTCCGAATTTACTACGGCAAGTTTATCATCACATTTTAGTCGTCTTCTCAAATCATTTCTGGTTTCGGTTTCGCTCAAGTGATGTATGCTTATTTATATATATCGCAGGAAATTTGTTTCCTTACACTGATATTCACAAATGGCTTTCGTACGGACACGGTACATTTGTTTGTCTTACTCTTTTTTTGTGTGTTTTTTCTTATGGAAGGAAGCTGTAATAATGACTAAATGGGCATATATAAATTGTAATCTGTAGATGGGAAGCATCCTGGTTGCGATGAATTCTACTTTGGTCGAAGGGAATTCTCATTTACGCTTGAAAACGATGTTTATTTGCGGTATAAGTCCTTCAAGAATGCTTCAGCTATGGGAGATGCGATAAAAGGCAATTTTCCATACAAGATTGATATTGGCGCTGTGTACAGCGTAGACGTAAGCGTGGAAATCGGTTTTTCTCATCTTCATCATCGGTGTGTGCTTAAGAAAGATATCAATTTACTCATTTTGAGCTTTATGGATGTTTATTTTTTTCAGCCAGATAAAAGACATGCCTATGCACAAAGTGGTACCAATGTGTTTACTCCAGTGGAGAGGGAGTTGGTCTTTGATATTGTGAGTTTTCATATCTTATCAACAATTCTCGGAACTATTCTCTTTTATGCTTATGTTTTACTTTGTGTTTTGTTTTGTTGCTTGACTTGAAAAGATATATTATTTTCTCAGGATATAACTGATTATGACGACGTTAGATATTGTTGCTCGGGAGCTGATGTTTGCTCCAAATGTTGGCCTTTAATGACTGTTGCTATCAAAGTCATTGATACTTCCTTAAGAGGTACCACACCACAATTGTTTTCTCAACTTTCAAATAGATCCAACTAGCATTATGTAGTGTTCCTGAGACTTCCCATCTCTATGAATTTTTTTGGTAGTATTAATATACCTTTGGGAATAGTTCTTTGCCAATGCGCAAGACTGTTTGGTCTTGTCTTAGGAAGAACAATGTAGTAACTTATTTTGATCTTGCCAATTGCAGAGGACTTTGGTTTCAAACATATCCTCTGGGTCTTCAGCGGGCGTCGTGGAGTTCATTGTTGGGTTTGTGATGCTAAAGCTCGAAGGTGAAACAATCACTGAACTGACCACTAACGCTTTCTGTAATTCATCATCTGCGTTATGAAATGAAACTCTTGTGTGATAACATCCTGCAGATTGACTAATGAACAAAGATCAGCAGTTGCTGAATACTTCCGTGTTTATAAGGTGGTGTTCTCAAGAGCTAAATTGTGCTTTTTTTTTTGTTTGGTTTCTGGCATTTCTTAAGTTTAGTTTGTTGTTTACGTGACACAGGGAAATGAAAACAATGCAAGAAAAGTCGCTCTTATGGGTTATTCTCTTCATCCGTTCCTTGCGTACGAGTTTCCTCCTTCACGTTTGCCTATCTGATTTCAATATCACTGTTTCTGCTACTAATTTCATACTGGGCTCTTTTCAGGAGATCGTATGTGGATTTTCTCAAGGATTTCTTTGAGGGTGAGTTACAGGCAACTCAAAGTATATTCTCAAGCAAAGAAAAGTATGAGAAGATACTTGAGATGATTTCAGATGAAGGTATGGATGTGCTATGGTGTATTTTTTTTCCAGCTTACGCGAGGTCCTTACCCTTTGTTTGCTCACTTACAATGATCTACATCTTCACAACAGATATTCAGTCAGAGCTCAGAGACAAGTGGGAGAATTCTGCGAGATCATCTCTATCAGAAGAAGCCACAAGCCGTACAAGGTGGGAGCAGCTTAAAAACACGCTTCACTCCAAGAAACAGAAGGTGTGTAATGTCTTTGATTAGATCATAGAAAAAAAAGATCTATGCTAAGTGTTTCGAAAAGCTTATCTGTGTTTCAGTCAGATTTTAGCTTGATGAACTTGAAAACCCGGATCTGCTCAATCGTCAATCTTGTATCCAAATGTTTCAGGCTCCAACACTGCGGATGTGCGTAGAGGAAATTGTCTTCACCTTTACGTATCCTCGAATTGATTTGGAGGTTTGTAAATATATATGGTACTTCACTGTGCGGTAAAGGTAGCTACTGACAAGTGAAGTGACTAATTTAGCTGTATGGTTCCTTGTTTAATTACAGGTCTCAAAACAAATGAACCATTTGCTTAAGGCACCCTTCTGTGTCCACCCAAAAACAGGTCCCTTCTCCGTTGATTCCTGAATATAACGCTCCAGTTGATAAGATTCATGTTCACACTTTAGAAATGTTTTCTGCTTTCCAGGTCGTGTCTGTGTTCCGATCGACCCAAATAACTGCGATGAGTTTGATTTATTGGCAGTTCCAACACTTTCACAGGTAAAATATTTGACAGTATATGGTGTACATTAGAGTGTGGATCTGAATTAGTTCATCACAACGTCATTATTCCTTAAGCTTATAGTTCATTTTCTAATGATTTTCAGCTAATTGAAGAGATCAACTCAGGAGGCTCCAAAATGGATGTGGATGAGGATGGTACGTTCTTAAATACAATTAAAGTTGAGATATTTTGGGACTAGCCTTTAGTAGCATTAAAAACTTTAGTTATACAACAACCTGCCAGATTCAGAGAGAAGCTTACTTGGGAAATCAATCAAGTTCTTCAGATCCTCTTTCCTAGAACCTTTGCTAAAATCCTGCAAGGCAAATCTCTCATTGCTCTAATTCTCTTTAAGCTTTTTTTTAATTATCCGAAAATATGTGAAAGGGCTCTGATGCAGCTGTTGGAAAAGTGATGATATGTTTGTTCATAAAATGTCTGCAGGAAGAAATAGAGAGCTCATACAAAACCAAAATTGGCAAGTCTAAGGATTCATTCAGCTGGTAACTATAACTAAGGTGTTGAGTTTCATTCGGTTTACAGTCCAGTTATTTGGTTTCAATTTCAGTTTGTTTTATGCTGTAATGTATGATCTTCACTAAGCTTTAGAATCTATCAGTAGAGTAGGCCATATCTTATTAGCGAGTGATTAAAGCGCATGACATGTGATTTGAGTATATTTATATGGTTATGAATTTACGCAAAGATTACATTAATAAATCAGAGATTGTTAAGGTAACGAATGTTGAAAGGTGTAACCACAGTTTGGTCCCCGTCAAGAAGTGCTTTGGCAACAATAAGATTGGCAGCTTCGGTTGGGTGATACGCGTCCCAAAAGACAAACTTGGACCGGTCCTCACAAGCCGCTTGGCTCGAGTTCTGGTTTGGTCCCTTGAAGCAAGCAAACGGTGGAAAGTAACCGCCACAACACGGCTTGTCTGCGTTCTCCAACCCTTCCGAAAGCACCGAAACCAAAACGTTACATTAGGATTATAATCAATGAAATCGGTGAGAGATCGTTACTAGAATCAGTCAAAAACACACTAAATCTTACCAAATTGGCGATAGTTCAAAACCAGTTTCAAGAATAGGTCGTAAGAGTTGGCGTAGACAAATGTAGTGTTGTGATCTTCGGATCTTAACTCACTGTTCAATGTCATAAGAGAGCGTCTAAGCTTCGTGTTATAGCCTCGGACTATTTGGTTGACTTGGTCGGAGCATTTTCCAGCCGGTATTAGATTCAAGGCACGAGCAAATGGTATGCAACCGAGTGGCCCCACTCCGACCACCACAAACTTTCTAGCTCCTAGTTGGTGCAAACGCTGTAAACACGCAATGGACACCAATAGTATTGACTTTGGCTTGAGTGTTTTGTGCTTACGTTTACATTTTGATGTATAACATAATTAATAATGTTGACTCAATAATATCCGACTTTATGGTATATTACCTTGAGATGTGTGGTTAAATGGAAGACCATGGAGTCTTGTAAGACATCAATGGGGAGCTTGTCTTGAGAGAAAAATGGTATTGATGGTTGGATATAATTCAATATATCGTTTGACCCAATTGTGATTGTGAACATTGCCTTCTTTAACACCTCTTTTGTACCATATTCACCAATCATTCTTACCATATGTTTTCTACTCTTCTCAAAATAACTCACTTGTTCTCTTAACGGAACCCTCCCGATCTGTCAACCATCATTTAATCTATTAAATATTCTCTCTTTTAATAATTACCAAAATTTATTTCCGTTTCACCAAAAAAAAAAATTATTCGTTTATTTTCAGAAATTTTACTAAAATGTATTTTTATCGATTTTGGTAACAAATTAGAGAGAGAAAACAAAATGTGTAAAATATTTTTCAAACAGATACATATTATGATCAGATTATAGTAATAGATGAATGGTGCTTACGAATAAAAGTCCAGTGTCGTCAAAAATTCCAGCCGCACCAGAGGCATAATTGATTCCATTGTGAATTGTGTTAGCCTCACTGTTTGGTTCAAGATATGGACTTGGTGCTGATTTTGCTCCTAAGCCTTCCCCTGTTTAACTTTTTATTTATTAGTCATCAGTAATTTATAGATATATCATGTGTTAGACAATTAGTTGCAGATTAGCATCATCTAAACTTTCAAAAAACCAACATTTTTTATGTCATTGAAGAGACGACCAATTCAGAAGAATATAATAAATCAAAACAGAACTCCTTAACAAACTCCATCAATGTTGCCTTTTGACTTCTCCTCATTACAACTTTGTTTCAATTACTGTTTCAAGTTGTCGGTCCAACCCAATTCTGACTTTACATGCTTCAAAACGAGTCAACTTATCAATCGTTGACTTTAAGTGTGTTTGTAAACTAAGGAGGGGTCCTCTTCTATTAAATCGTTGTAGCTAAGCATTACATCAAGGCACATTTATATCTAATTATGTAGTAACCACTTTAAAATACACAATAAATGTTGTTTTACTATATTTTTGTTTTGTTTTAATTTGTTTCAAAAAGATTATCATTTTATTATTTAAATGGAATTTATCTCTACTTACCTACGATATCAGAAATGGTTCGACCATTAGTGAATCTTCCGGTCGGTTGGCCATTGGAAGGTCCAAAATCGATGCCATAAGGAGACGAATCAGCTTTCGACAATGTAAAGAGATAGTTGTTGTTTCCAGCATCTACCAACGAGTCTCCAAATATGAAATTTGTGAAAGATTGAGCAGCCTGATCAAAATGTGATAGCCAAAGAAGAAGAATTAAAGTGAAGCTGAAAGTCTTGAAAGAACATCTATATGTGATCTCCATATTCTTTTTTTTTTTTTTTTAACTTTGTCGAATCACATGGGAAAGAGATATAAGGCTTTGGTTAAATAAAGTTAAGGTTCGTGGTACAATATAAGTTTTGAACCATTCATCTTGCTTACGTATGTTACATTAGGACTTGTTCAAAAGATAGCACATGGTTCTTCTACGTACACAAGTTTGCTTAATGTGTTGGTCATGTAACACAAAGATTGGTTTATCTTTTCTTTTCTTTTCTTTTCTTTTTTGATTTATTTCTATCTAGTGCACACACACACACACACACACATATATATCCCACCAATGATCCAAGGTATAGCTATATTAACAGTCGTTTTTTCCTTGTAAATTTTGTAATCAATTATAGAAATAGGACAACAAGCTAGGCTAGGCTGTCTTGTTAATATTCAAACTTTCAAAGACAATGATAATGCAAAGAGTTTTATTAATTGCGCATGTGACACATCGACCACACTTGACATTTCATATCTCGCGCGTTCTCTAACAAACACTACATCACTTTCTATAACTATATTTTTTGCATAATTTATTATATATATTTTTCTGTTAAATGCATAAAGTATTATATTTATATATAAAATGGATTACTCTCAACTAAATATAATACTCAATTAGTAAAGATTGAAACAAAACACAAGGAAACAAAAATTGATTAGTGGATTAACTTACATCAAATGTTACACATTTTTCTATCATAAAAAAGTTTTAAAATAGTATTTCCTTAATATACCACTATTAATTTTTCTGTATACACTACAATTTCTTTTTAAAAAATTCCAAGTGTGGTATATATTTACATTTCCTCATTCTCAGTTTAGTTTTATAAATAACTTGAAATATATTATTCTACTAAGCTAAATTATTACTGTATTTAGTTAGATTATTAAAAAATATTGGGTATAATGTATTTTTATGTATAGAACTATTAGAAAACTAAAAATATATATAACTGGTTAGTTAGTAGCATTTCTTTCCGCATTTCTTTTTTTACCCTCAGTACTTTAGCCCTCAAAAGTCTCACAAACTATATATTAATATAGCACAATCCAAAAATAGTTAATTTTAAACATATTGTGAATATTAAATAGTTAATTTTAGGGTTTGCCCACCCAAAAAATGATTCAACCACCACCCAATTTCATCACTTAGGACAGCAAATTATGTTAACTGAAACAATAAATTCATATATCTGTCATCTGCTATATATTACCCCCTTTATCTCTCTCTCATACATCATCACTTTATATACACTCTCTCACATCCACAAAATTCAAATAAAAACCACTTCATTCTTCATCACCACCGCACATCATGCCCATTGCACGGTGGCTAAACCGCACCGTGGGCTTCTTCGTCTTCTTTTTCCTCGACATTGTCGATTTCCTGCTTTGTTTTACTTACAAGACTTTAGATTTCTTCTTCGAATCCAAGTGGAAACCTTGTTATTGCTCTTCTCCACTAGAGGCTCAAGCCAAGACCAAGAAGATCATAGTGTCCGAGCGAGGAGAGTACTCAAAGGTTGTGTCCATGACAAGAACAAAGATACATTTCGATGAGATTTCAGACACACTTTACTCACGTGGTCCATCGCTTCTAGCGAGGCTCTCCAAGCTCGTGAGGTCCGTGAAATGCTTCAATTACAAGGGTTTGATCATGACACGCAATGTGGTGGAATCTTGTGATCATAATGATCGGTGTAAGAAGAAGATTTGTGGTGGTAATAAAAAGAGGTTAATGACTTTGAATTCTACCGTCGTTGAGAAATCTCCTACAACACCAAGATGGTCGGATTGTCATTGCAGTTTCTGTGCTTCTTGGCTTTCTACTTCCAACAAAGATTCTCTCTTTGTCAAAGTTCAACAACCCAAAGGTAAATTAAATCTATCTTTCTTTATTTGTATTCTAAATATACACGTACACATTAAAAAAAAAAATTGAATTCCAGGGTACATTAAATTCTTGTGAGATGAAAGTTAGTTCAGAAAAGTGTAAAAGATATAATTACACATTACGAATCAAAATAACAATAAATAGCTAGTTATTTATTGTAAAGACAGGTAGAAAAAATAAATAATTTTTTTAAACTAGAAAAAGAAAAACTTTGTTTAAAATGAAACAAACATATATGAAAACATCGTCGTTTACGAAAACAAAATCAATTACAAGAATGATAACATCGTCGTTTAGAATATTAATTATATGAATAAAAGGGTTTTGCATTGTTATATATATTCACTAGAAGCTTTCTAATTATGTAGGGGGGGAAATACTAGGTTACCAAATAAAATAAATGGGATAATATTTATATGTGCAGATAACAAGAAGGCACGAGACAACGTTGTGTTCATACATGGTTTCTTGTCATCATCCTCCTTTTGGACAGAGACTCTCTTCCCAAACTTTTCTGATTCAGCCAAATCAAATTATAGGCTCATCGCAGTCGACCTTTTGGGTTATGGAAGAAGTCCAAAGCCAAACGACTCGTTGTATACATTAAGAGAACATTTAGAGATGATTGAGAAATCAGTGATCTCTCAATATAAACTCAAAAGGTTCCACATAGTGGCTCACTCTTTAGGCTGCGTTTTGGCTCTTGCACTCGCCGTTAAACACCCTGGAGCTATCAAGTCCCTCACTCTCTTGGCTCCTGTAAGTCAATTTTATAATTGGCTTTTTATCTATTCAATACTTTTAGGTACCATGAAAGTCCAATTCAATACAATTGATAATGAGTAATGAAAGTGAAAAGGTAACACTAAATTATACTAATTATAGTAGAACAAAAATCACAAGACTGCTAATACGGGTGTTTTCAATTCGGTGTTTAGATTTCTGGGATCCCGGTTAGAGAATTATAGTAACTAAACTGAAATTGAATCTATTTTAAATTAGAGATATATGGTTTATTTTTACTTCTTTTTTTTTAGATACAGTTTCTATCAAAAATATGTCTTTAATTTACAACTTGTTTATAGGAGTATATGATATATATATACGCGTTTTTGTTCGTTTTTGAGGCTTCCTCTATAAGAAAATATGTCAACGAAACCAAAAATGAATAAGTTTGGTATAATTTCGTTTTCCGTGCAAATTCTCTTTTAACCAATTTAGTTTTGGCACTAGCTAGGTATGGATGTTTTGGTTATTAAAACTAAATAAAGTTATAATATGGCTGCAGCCATATTACAAGGTGCCAAAGGGAGTACAAGCGGCTCAATACGTGATGAAGAAAGTGGCTCCTAAGAATGTTTGGCCACCGATGCAATTTGGTGCATCGCTGATTAGCTGGTACGAGCACATTGGCCGCACCGTTTGCCTTGTACTCTGCAAAAACCATCACTTGCTTGAATCTCTCACTCGCCTCTTAACCCTAAACAGGTATTTTCATATTCTAGTATATTTTTTTTTCGACCACTTCATATTGTAGTAAATATATCCTAAATCATTATAACAAAAAAAAAAAAAGCAAACATATAAACTAAAATATAAAAAAAGGATTCGTGACCTTCATCACATTTCTGTTCAAGGCGACGATCGATCGATTGTACGTTTACGTCCATAAATTCTTTTGTTGGAAATTAAATAAGCAAAATTGACCCGAAGCTCATGGTGCATGGGATGAGATTAGGGGAACACCGAAATGTTTAAAAAGTCTAAAAGTTTTAATGAACCAACCACTCGACTCCTACTCTTCTTCAATATCTTGGAATTGACGTTTTGGAATTGTTATACAAAGTTTCTATTAGTAAGATGTTGATTGGTTAATTCACTTTAGTAATTTTTACGTTAAAACTATACTCCATGTGATACCATATTAGGGAATGCGAGAATGCAGTTAATAGCTTTATGTAATAGAAAAATGTCTTGAAACATAGAAAGCGATTTATATCGACCGTGTCTCCTCCATTATTTGACCCCATTAAATTCCATTTTGGCTTTTTCTTCTTTGTATTATAATATTTTAAATAAGCTAAATTGAATATTAATTGTGCAGGATGCGAACCTATTTGATAGAAGGATTTTTTTGTCACACGCATAATGGGTCGTGGCACACATTACACAACATCATCTTCGGGTCAGGAGGCAAGCTCGAGTCATACCTTGACCATGTCCGTGACCACGTGGACTGTGACGTCAACATATTCCACGGTGGCAGAGACGAGGTCATTCCTGTTGAATGTAGCTATAGTGTGAAGACCAAGGTGCCACGTGCCACTATCCACGTCATCCCTGACAAAGACCACATCACCATTGTCGTTGGCCGACAAAAAGACTTTGCTCGAGAGCTTGAGCTCATTTGGCAAAAATCCACTACTCAACTCACTAAGTGAATATTTTTAATATACATATGACGAAACTGAAACTGAAACTGAAACCCTTGTTTTTCTTATTAAGTATATAATACTATTTAAACGAAATATAGATGTATTTTCGCTTAATATTTAGTTAGGATTTTGTTTTATTTTCCTTTGTTGGAAGAAAAAATGTCAAGAATCTAATTTTATTTTTCTTTTTATGAAAAATAAAATTAATCTGTATGTATTCTCTTGCATAGCCACTTAAATTGCCCTTGATACAAAAAGAAAAATGAATAATAAGTGGTTGTGTGTGATCAAATAGTCTACTTGTCGATGCATGTTAGAACAAATTCGGTGACTTATAGAACCATGGAAATTCGAATTATGAATTATGTATATTTTAAATGTGAATGATGACATGACAATAACAATAATAGAATGAATTACTAAATTATCTATATTCTAGACTTCTAGTCAAGTATATATCGAACGCCTGTGATAAGATATTGATAATTAAGATATAGAGAGTTAAAAAAATAACAAATTAAATGAAAAAACATAATAAAACTCAAGATGAGACGGATGCTGGAAATTAAATGACTTTAAGATTATAAACAAAAAACCTTAATTAAGTAGTGGAGACCATTAGAAGTTCATATCTTTTTCTATATTTTTACTAGAGAAGTTAACCAAACTTATTATGTGTTCTTCTTTGTTTTGTTTTCACCCGGACCACATAGAATTAATTAATTACAGTTTTTACCAAACTTAAATTAA
Organism: Eutrema salsugineum; assembly: GCF_000478725.1. Classification (NCBI taxonomy): domain Eukaryota; kingdom Viridiplantae; phylum Streptophyta; class Magnoliopsida; order Brassicales; family Brassicaceae; genus Eutrema; species Eutrema salsugineum. Next base: position 2,297,412 of record NW_006256877.1, on the reverse strand, counting down.
GTCATTATTATCCCTTTAACGATTTCAAAGAAAGTATCAAATACATGGTGACATATTTTCTGGAACTGCAGTACTGTACGTCTGTAAGTTTTTTAAAAGACCTGTGGACTAAATATTTTGAACTAAAGTTTTTCTCTATATAGAAAAGAAAACGAAAAAGAACAAAAAAAAAACAAAAAAACAAAAAAAGCAACAACAGAAAAATCATTGAGAACGCTGGGTAAATGTTTCTGGAACCTATTACAAGTAGATGCTTCTATAATTAGTATAATTTTCAATGACTGCCTATGATAATGAATGTGTCGGCGTACATATGGAAAATAATGTTATAAGATTTATGTTTTTAATACGCAAATGTTCTGGAAGAACCGGTGAATGTAGGATAGTGATTCGACCGCTGGAAAGCCTCAAATAGTAGCACTCGATAGATCAGTATGCATATTTCTTTTTAAAATCGAATATGATTCCACCAATTTTTTTTTTTGTTAAAGGGCCTGATTCCACCATATCACTACGCATTATAAATGCATGATTGCATGACAATCGTCGCATCTTTTTATGTTTGTTAAAGGACTCGTTGGACTCGCGCATCTTAAGGCATATAAACACAGAAAAGAAGTGATGTGCAAGAAAATAGAGATAGAAATATCAACCATGAATGGTATAAATTACGTTGTAGCTAGTAAGTGTGTGAAATGAAAACATAAACAGTCGTATTTGTTATTTGTAATCGGTAGTAAATGCATAATCAATATATATATATATATGTGTGTCATATGCTAAAGATAATTACCATATATATATATATATAATGTAATCAAAAGTTACATAAATGCATAATCAAAATAACTTTTTCCACATATATATATATGATCAAATTTTACATAAAGATATATATATATACATATATATGCATCATATGCTGAAGATAATTACCCTTAAAACAATGAATTGACGATGCATTTTGTTAGAATTTTACTCGCAAACAGATGATTAAATCTGTTATATTTCTTGTTGGTAATCGATATTGTCGTCATGTTATGTGAATGTTTTGCTTGATCTTCTTTTCTTCATGGAGACTCTTAATTGCACATTGTATGGTAAAACTCATTTTTTTCAACAACAATTCTAAATTTTGGACAATCCAATATCAATATTACGCAGCAGAGCCATTTAAAAAAACTAGATTTATGATCTGTGCATTGCGCGAAATTTATTTTTTTCTAACAGCTAATTCATCATATTTGTCTTCTTATTTTCTTGATTTTATTTTATTAGACTTCTTTTCCATCTTCATATTATCATAATTTATTATTTTAATTTTTAATCTTCTTTTCATCTTCAACATTTTATCTTCGTATTTTTTTAAATTCATCTTCATCAGCTTTGTATTTTTCTTTCTCTTCTTCTTCCTCTATCTTTTTCTTCATCTTTCTCTGATTTTTTTCGACTTCTATTTCTTCATTGTGTTTTTGGGTTTTTCTTCGTGTTCTTTTTCTGATTTTGTTTTATCCCTTATTTCTTTATATTTTGTTTTTTCTTCTACTTCCTATTTTTTTATTCTTTTTATCGTCTTAAATTTTTATTTTCATCATCGTTGTTTTTTTTTAACTACTTCTTCTTATTCTTTTTTTCCGTTTTTACTTGTGTTTTTCTTGATAAAAAATAATGACTATTAATAATGTGTAATTAATGAAATCATTAACGTTAGTATTAATGTTTTTTTTTATTTTTAAATAAAAATTAATATTATTTTAAAATATGTAATTTAATTGAATCATTAATTTTAATTTTTTCATATGCTGATGTACTGGACAGCTTATATGGAGAGAAAATACTGCTATTATATAATAGATTTGATTCTAATATCTAGAATAATTATATTTATATTAATTTTTTCCAGAAAACAACTAAAACAATATATTATTGGTGTGGACCTGGTGGTGCCACACTTGATGCTGCGGTGACCAACCTAAATGAAAATGTGACATTATAACCAAAAATTGTAAGCCATGTTTTTAAGTTCCATGCATGCATGTCATCGCGATATCATATAGTATGATGTTTGAATGTGAATTTTAGTAATATAGTTGTGCTTATTAATTTATTAATTACAACCGGTTCTTTCGATTTTTCTTTTTGTAATTTTTTTGTTGGGTGAACACACCAAACAATCGAAACTTTATAGAGTGAGTGAAATAGGATTTACCCTTTGTGAATGATACGCTTCCATAGATATAAAGGCAAAGTAAAATGCAACAAGAAGAGAATTAATTCTGTGTCCAGTCACTCATTTTGTATTAAAAGTCATTTTTTGTAAGCATCACCTAAAGCAAAGCTCCTATCCGCCCCACTTGTCCTTCTTCTTCCTCTTCTTCTTCTTTTTTATTTCTAATTCTTTCCACAGTTATAAATTTTTATGAACTCATAAATATAAGTAAATAATGAAACTAAAAATAAACGAAAACTTGAACAACACAAATAACATATAACTAACTATATTCTTACAAAAGAATTCTCCAGAGCAAACGAATTATATATAAGCCTTAATAATGGATTTTAAATTTGTTTGAATCAGTTGATTTCTTTTATTAGGACAGTTAAAAATTCAGGTCGCTAAGATTCAGGAACGAGAATTTTTGTGCCATTCACGTACATGAATAAACAAAGTATGAATCTGTTATCTCTTGCTTTCTTCTAGATACTTAACTCGAATTCAAACAACCTTAGCTTGTAATTAACCTACTTTTCTAAATTATCCGTCGAGGTTAGGCAACTCCAAAAATTCCCATAAAAAACAGCCAAATATTTTGAGCACAAACAATTGATTGAATTAAATCCAGTGTACAAAAAAAAATTCGAAACAAAGATACCTGAGAGAAGATAAATGAAACTAACCTGGAAATCACTTGAAGGTGGATCGAAGCAATGTAATTGAGGGGAATGAAGCCTGGTCCGACGTCATTAACCATATAAATCGATCATTCATGTATATAAATGGTTATTGAGCAGCGATATATATATATATAATCAATTGTAGATCTGAGTTAAGGGCCTCGTGCCAGACAACATTCCCCTCAAAAGGAAAAAGCTTCAGTGATGAACATGGAGTCCATAACCATAAGAAAACCCTAGCTTTTACAAGAGAGATGATAAGCTTATAATTTATAAAACAAGATAGAAGTGAAAGAGAGGGAGACAAGAAAGCAATGATGAAAAGAAGAGGGTGATATTATTAGGAAAAGATTGTGGAAATGTAGGGAGTAAAAAATAGTAAGAAAAAGCGAAAAACAGAAAAAGGCAATTCGAAAAAGATAGAAAGTCGAAAAGAACAAACATATTAAAGTCATAACTCATCAATTTTGATGACTTATTTCACTTTTTCTATTTTTTTTATTCACTCAAATCTTTCAGTCGAATAATGCTTTCACATGTACATAGACAATATTGTATATTATTGAAAAAAAAAGTCAAGTATTTTATCGGTGGATCGTCAACATTTTAGCTGTTGGATGTCATGTACGTAATACAATATCTCGATTTTGTTTTTCGGTCGAGAACTGATTTTCATTAATAGAGAAAGAAGAGAAGTACAAGAGGTTAAGTTTGGGTAAAACATGATCTACCAATTATCGGATTCTAAACTCATTTCAGGGTAAAACACAATACTATCAAGAGAAGAGAAATAACCCAACATTGAGATTGAGTTAGGTGAAAGGAGCTCTCGAACCGTAGAGCTTGATTTACTTCTTACAAGTGACTCACGTAAAACAGTCTCGATTTAAAAAGGTCAAATGTATTTTTCTTAAACATTTGTTTGATTATAAAATAATTATAACTAGAACCTTGAAGGCTTAAACTGTAACGTGTAAGGGTAAATTATCGGATCATTTTATCATTATGACAACGATTAAGTCAAAGTATGTATTGAGAAAGTCAAAGCATGTATTGAGAAAGTCAAAAGATTAGTTGAGAATGAAAAGTCAAAAATAAAAGTAAGAAGAGAGGTAAATTATTAGGACATGATTAGATTGAATTTTATGAGGATGGCATTAGAGAGAGAGAGAATGTCTTTACTATTCTCATTTTCTTTGTGTGACATTCACATGCCTCTCATGTCTCTCTTTCTCTCTCTCTCACCCACACATTTTTATACACATATATAAAGATAATTTCAACACTTACATGGTAAAATTTTAGTGGGTGACAAATATTCCCAAAAGTTACAGATAAAAAGTGATATGCAACCAGTACCGTGCGAAGATCTTTAGAGACCTAAACCAAATTTTAAAAATACATATATATATATATTACAATGTTTTAACAATAATGATATAAAGTATATTAAAAATTATACATAAATTCTAAGTTTTTGAAAAATCTCTTACATAAATGTTATATATCTTTTTCTTCTACAAACAATAAATTCTTAAAAACTTAAGAAAGAATTAAATTTATAGCATAGAAAACCAAAAATAGAAAACAGCTCTTAAAAACAATTATTAAAATCATTCAAATTTTAGTTAGAATATAAAATTAATTAAAAAAGTAGTTATTGTAAGCATAAGTGAGGCTTGAATAGTTGAACTCACATGCAAATCAAACTAGGAGAAGACATTAACACTACAACATAAAAAATATTTTGTATTAAGGGGCCCTAAAATTAATTATATTATCTGGAAGCTTGAGGCAAATGTCTTTTTCAATACACTATAAGCACGACTATGTATGCAACATTCGGAAGTGTTCTTAAACGAGTGGAGTCGACAAAAAACAAATTAAACGGGCGGAACAAACGAACAAATACGACAAAACAATCAAAGCTCATAGAATTTTACTTGTATATAAATTTGGCTTGTATATTTGTTCTAAACTTTTCTGAAATACAATCAAAGTTCACTTTTACACAAATAAAACAAAATACTGCAGTGATAGATAAGGAAACTTATTACATCAGGAATATACAGTAGTATATCTTGTATATAACGTGTAAGGGTATATTAAACAAAGAAAGAAACCACTAGCATAATAAATAAAGCAATTACCAAAAGAGAGTCTAAGAGGAAGGGACGTTTTCTCTCTCGCTTAAGAACCTGCATGGGGACTTGAATGTTGCATTTCTCCGACAGCTTAGCCATGCTATCCATCTCCATCACTAGACAATTTCTGCAAATGAACACATTGTCCTTACAAACTTATGTTTTATCCTTTCAAACTGTTAATCTGCATTGGCTTATCCTTACAAACTTATGTTTGTGATTAAACAGTGTCCTCAATTGTTTCTCATAATATGCTTAAACTGACTTTAGCAAGAGAACGCCAAGCCCATATCAATATCTCTGATGGTAAGCAAAGTTCTGTAACAAAGCTGCAAGGATGGAGCAAGTCAATCGAGAAACGGGTTAGTATAAACTATTAAGCAAGCAAATAGTTCAACAACATGAACGTATCATATCTAATAAGATGTCTAGCCATTCGTCAAACTGGTTCTTCACAACATTTTTTTTTTTATTATCACTCACACACAACAATTTTTTTTATTGTTCTCTAGGTTAAGCATAAGCAATATTAGCTAGAGCACAAGCAACTGCCAGGGGACAACAAGCAAGTCTTCTTAATATGTTCTGTTAAAGTTTATAACATCTTGCAAAGTGATGACCCCTTTTACACCTTTCTTCACTGAAACTTTAATTTATACCTGAATCTTCGGAAAGCATGTGAAGGTTCTGAGGAAAATATTTATATACTGCAGTTTCCCACAAGAGGAAGGAGCGGTAATACTGATCAAGTCCATATCTTTTATATCCAAGGACACAAAATAAATTGTCAGTTGTCTCTTACATCTACTGACTTTCATGTTATATGTATTTTAATCTTTCGCTGATAATGGATCTTGAACAGTTGGTGGTGCAATGGCTACAAATGTGGCTGCTGGCGTTCTTCTTGAAGAAGTTCTAGAAGAGGTCTTAACATTTTACCAAAAAAAAAAAAGTTCTAGAAGAGGCACCAAAATGGAAATTCTTACTTGTAAGTGACTGAGTGAGTTTCAGTTTCAGTGCCATTTCTCATTTTACAGTTATTTTGGTGATGGACATTGGTTCAGCTAGTGACCATATTTGTCCTTTGCATGACCACTTTGATTCTAGGATTGACAAACACGTCTTCACTACTTAGCCGTAGGAAATCGCTTATAACCTAATGGCGTGCCTATGATTTATACAGGAGATTTTAGAAAGAGACACAAGAAGAAAGAAAAAAGCAGACTCTTTCTGAACAATGTAATAGTTCTTATGGCTTGCAAAGATGAACGTTCCTACATGCAGCTTGAAGATTGCATCACAAGCAACCCACAGAGAAGGTATAGTCAAGATAACTGTAGTATTTTATATTTTATTACGCATTGACGACAACCGATACCAATACTATCCCTAGTTACTCAACAAAAATCTTCACAATCCGTTACATTTGTTTGGCCTACACAAACATTTCCATTTTGCGGGAAGAATGGGAAATGTACCTGCTGAGCAAAACTGAGCTCTGCAGTGTAAAGACACCGCAAAAGAAAAAACAGAAGACAGTCTTACGCCCGGTTTATAATCCCCTGCTCTTAACCACGAGACAGTCTTACCCTCGGTTCAAACACTGCCCGAAGATGTGAGGCAGTCTTACGCCGGGTTTATAATCCCTCGCTCTTCGATGTGAACTTCCATTGTAGGTGCTAATTTAAGTTTATATTTGGTAAAAAAAAAACATCTAAATTTATTATATTGAAAATTAAAAAAATTTATGAAAATTACCAAAGTAAGAACACGTTTGTATAACCAAAAAGTACACTAATTCGAGTAATCCAAAATTCATTAAAATTTTATAATGTTGAATATTTTTATGTATCAAAAATTGGTATAACATTTGTTATCGTCGATTTGGAGAATTGTGCAATCCCAACTGGTTCCCTCCCATCACACGTCTAACCACACTTGGCACAACCATTAAGAAGTTCCACCGGCGTTTGGGCATGACTGGCCCTATTTGAGTTATGGCCGTCGCTGGTGGAAGTGGCCGCCTTTCTGAACGTGTTAGGGAACTTCTCCGATTGAATAATAATATCTTGTTTATCAAGATTGATTCCACCGTCAAGCAAGTAGGTGATTTTTGTATTAATTGTTGGTATACATTATTTTTTAATCATACCAGTTTACATTTGAATTGATTGTTGGTTTAAAATGATTAATATTTTTTCTTAATTTGTGCAGGTAGCAGATAAGCAGATTATTAAGGAGATAAAATCTTGGAAACAAACCGACCCAATGCCAATATATATGTGATTTCTGGTGATGGGATTTTTGCGAAATTTCTCATGGCTTGGAAAGGTGACGTCTATCGTGTAGCTGCGAGTTTCATTTGGAATTCAGGTTCAATATTTGTGCAAGTAGCAGTTAAGCGGATTATTAAGGAGATAAAATCTTGGAAACAAACCCACCCATCGCCAGCCAATATACATGTGATTTTTGGTGATGACGGCTACCGTGTAGCTGCGAGTCTCATTTGGAACTCATGTTCAATAGATGTGAAAGTTCTTCCAATCACTAAATTTCGTTGGAGGCGGAGGGTCCTCAGAAACTAAAGAAATTGATGCTCTTTGCTTTATCTGATTATTCAAAGTTTTGTATGTTAGTCTTTCTTGTTTTTGGTAAGTATTATATTGGCACAAGTGTTGTGATTCTCAAGAAGATCAAGTATTGTCATCTTTGCATTAGTATTTATTTTGTTTTAGTTAACTAAAGAATACATTTTCCCAAAATTTCATCTTTCTCTGTTTATACATTTTTGATATACGAAAAATGGAACACATTTTCCTGCGCAAAATTCAAGTAGCAACATTCTTTATACATTATTATTACACTAAGAAGTAAGAGTTTGCTTCATCAGATTTATAGTTTGAGACAAGGTAAGGAGCAAAGCATGCGTACAAAAACTAACATAAAAAGTTGACATTATTTTGTTATTGCACCCTAAGTTGATCAACAGATCAGAATTTATCAACACCAACACCAGGCCGTATCACCTCATAAGCAGCTCTGCTCCAGCCTTTCTTCATCCCGGCCGAGATAGAGGTCACTTTCACCCAAATCATCACCTTTGTTTTTGTTGGGAATGTCCTGAAATCATTTGTACTTTACTCTAGTTAAAGTTGTAATGTCGAGATTTGATAATCGTATAATATTAGGTGGTTATAATGTTTTGCTAGAAGCCTTCCACTTCCGCTAGCTTCTAGGCGGTTTTGATTTTTGGCAGCTGTTCATTGGGATGAGAGTTGTTGCTATTGTTGTTCTGATATTGTGCAGCCATGTATCTAGGCGTTCCTCGAGAAAGATTTCTCCAGGTATCCGTTACCGTAGTTGAAAACCGTATGACCGATGAATCCCTGTAACCAACCTCGCAGGTCTCAGGGATGAAGACAATTAACTTACCTGTCTCTTCGTTGAACTCATAGTTTGTAGCATCCTGTGGAAATATCCCAACCGGTAGACCGAACTCCTTTAGTAATTCAGGCAATGGCTTTTGCATTTTTCCTATTCAGAACAAGAATGACGCTGCATTCAATTATCGATAACCCATTTATAAACCATAATAAACGAAAAACATGACTACTCAATATATACTACAAGAACTTAAGGAAATTTACAAAATCCTAAAACAAAATTGAAGAAACGCCTACTCTCCTAAGTGGGATATTTACATTCAATATCTTTCAGAAAGCAAAATATCAGACTGGACAACAGTCTCAGACTAGGCTTCACGGTTCACAACAGGTTCAAACGTCTCAGGCTCAGCCGCCAAAAGCCCCTCTTGTATTCACGAGGCCTTCTAGATCCACAGCTCCATGGGGAACTTAAGAGGCCAAGGTCAGTGGCGGAGCCACATTGTCCAAGACGGGGTCATTCGCCCCACTGATTTTTAAAAATTGGTGTAATTTATTAAAGCATAATACCAATGCCCCCACTCCTAACATCATATATACACCTATTTGCCCACAATGAAATAAATTTCTGGTTCCGCCAGGTTGGTGCTTAGGACACAACACTAACACAGTTTAGCGAATTTTTGTAACCTATCATTTTGCCCGCGGCATGAACCTGATTTAGGATTCCGGTATGCAAGGTTTTTAGTTTGGGGTTGTGACTTTTCTTTCTATTTAGTTTTCTGCAACTTGTAATGATGATCACAATAATTAAATGTTGTCATGACTGAAAACAAACTAAAGATATCCATATATTTTCAAATAATAAACTGAAGAAAAACTTTCGACCGAAAAAAAAAACTGAAAAAAACTACAAATTATAAAAAGATCATTAAAAATCACATAGGGATACTCAGCTAAAAAACTAGTTCCACGTAGGCCTAAAATTATTATCCGGTATCCGCTCCGATCCAATCCGTAATAACGAATATCTGTGTAGTTCGGATACGGATATGAATAGTGAAATTAAGTATTCAGTTATTTCAGATACGGATCGGGATAATAGAAAATTTGAAAACGGATATCCGATATCCGTTTGTTAAGTATTTATTTATTTTTAAAATAACTTTTTAAAAAATTAACTTTTTTAAAAATTAACTTTGTTATATCAAAGTTTCAAGCCCATCATCATTAATACTAATGATATTATTTTAAGATCCATATTGAATTCCAGCCATGATCATATTAAGTGTGAAGTTTAGATGAGATAAGAATCAGTTTAGAAATCTCTGGACATGTATTCATTTTTTCGTTTCAATTATGTTTGAAAATTAGTTTTGGTTTAATTTCATATTACATGATAACTTTTTTATTTTAGATTGTGAGAGAAAAATATGAAAATGAATAGCACATGAATATGAAGATAAATTAATTTCTCTATTACTATTTTTTCTTTTACTATGTAAACTTTAAAAACTTTGTGTTATTTGAATGCTACTTGAATGTTTTTAAATTTTTGCTATTTATAACTTTTGTTATGATGATACATTTTAATTATCTATGTTATACATTTTAATTATCTATGATACAATTTTTGGGATATATTACTGCTAATTCTCAAAGTCAGAAATAGTACTTGATTTACAGCTAAGAAACCGGATCAAAGTTATATACGAACACAAAATTTTGATTTTCCACCAAAAACGAAAAATCTAAGTTTCTCGCCAAAAACGCAAAATCTCGATTTCTCGCCAAAAACGAAAACTCTCGGTTTCTCACCAAAAAACGTAAAATCTCGATTTCTCGCCAAGAACAAAAAAATCTCGATTTCTCGCCGAAAACAAAAACTTTCGGTTTCTCGCCGAAAACGTAAAATCTCGATTTTACGCCAAAAACACAATATCTTGATTTTCCATCAAAAATCAAAATTTCAGTAAAAATTGTTCCCGTCAAATATACAAAATTATGTTTTCCCACAAAAAATGCAAAAAAAAAAAATTTATGTATTATCTAAAACTTAATTTGATAAATATATCATTTATTAAAAATAATATTCAAAAATATGTCTTTTTTAGTCATTTGATATATTTTGCATCCAACTATTTTTCTAAATTTAGAAACGAACAATTTAGTATCTAAAAATGCAAAACCTAGTTTTCTAAACAAACAATATCCAGATTTTGTATCTAGATGCTGATCTAAATGCAAAATCTAGATGCACCATCTAAGCGAAACAGGGCCTAAATCTTACAACTACATTCAGCCAAGCTTACTAAGAACCTAATGTCGTCTATACAATACATCCAACTCTAAATTCACACTCCAACTAATAGGCTCGCCCCTGTGTTAACAGTTAACACATTCCTAAAACTTTAGTAATTACAGAATTATAGTAATTCCGTGTTTTTCTTAAAAAATCATAACATTCATGATTATTTAAAATTAACTTTCTCCAACCTTTTCGTTATTCTTTAAAACAACAATAAAGTGTAGAAGAAAGGGAAAAAAAAAAATGTTTACAGAAAGAAAAAAATAAACATGGGAGATCGTAAAATCAATCAGACGGGTGAGATTGCCAAGCGGAAGCAGTCAAAAGAGAGAGATCCTTCCAGCCAAGACGGAGGGTTCCATTTTCTTCGACCAGCGTATACCCATTCCACGGCAACATACCCAACAACAAACCCGCTTGCGTCGCCGGGTTGCCCCGAAGCGAAACGGGTCTAAACCCGACCCGACTCAGCTCCTCTTTCCACCTCATCCTCCTCCTCCTCTTTCCTCCTCCGACTATTACGTTCCTTATCTCCGTCGCGAGCACGATCTGCTCCACCGTGAATCTCTCTCCACTCTCCTCGCCTAATCCGTCTCCAAGCGCGTCGAACAAGGCACTGTAATAATGCAACGCCTCCACGAATCTCCCTAGAAAGCAGCTTCCTCCTCCTCCATCGTCGCAGCTCAATTCCTGCTCCACCATCGTTATCAGGTTCGGCTTCAGCCTCCGTATCATCTCTAATGTATCCAGATCGCTCCCGGTGACGTCGTATAACCGGTGCTGCATCCAATGAACTACCACAGCCTCGCCGGGTCTCGTCCCGAGTTGGCTCGGATCGATTAGGTTTCCGATTTTGCCTTCGATTGGATGAAATTCGAACGGGAGGGACAAGGAGGCCGCGAAATCGGCGAGTCTCCGGCCAGTGGAGGCGAGGAGATCGGAGGAAGAGCCGAATCCGGTGATTCGGATGGATCGGAGTTTTCGAGGACGGGAAGCGAGGATGTGGAAGAGCCCAGGCCATTGAAGGCCTTGCATCACGTCGAGATCGAAGATGTGGACGGAATCCTCGCCGTCAAGCGCCTGGAAGATTGCTTGATTCGCCGTGAAATGGGAGAATTTGATCAGAGGGCTCACGGAGTTGAACGTCTGCAAGGCGGCGAAGATCTTCTGGGACTGGAAAACGGTGAGGAGGGGACTCTCCGGGAGTGGAGCACACGCTCCGGCGAGGTAGGAGCTGATCACGCGCGCTTGCAGTGCCTGGGCGAAGTAGGCGACGACTCGCTCCGGAGAGGAGCCGAACGGAGAACATATCTCGGAGATTTCGGAGAGGAGGGTCGAGGCTTCACGGAGATGATCCGTCGCGACGTATTCGGCGCATCGGAGCAGTAGGCTAAGGAGGTTGATTGCGCCGCCGTCGTCGTCTTCGAGTGTGGTATCATCTTCGGAAAAGTGGAGGTCTTTAAGGCGTTTTACGGCGGAGGGATCGCCGGAAGAGGGGAAATCTCTGTCGATGCGTTTTGCGGTCATGGGAAATGGAGGGAAATTCTGAGAGAGGAATCATTGAAGAGAGAAGAAGATGAAGAAGAAGAGAGCCAAAAAGAGCAAAAAGGGAGATTCGAAAGGCGAAAGGGTTTAAGAGAGTAATGACAGGATTTTTTGCAGAGAGAAGACAAGATAGTCTTTTGGATTGGATGAGTTTTCTGATTTCTCTAAAAGGACTTTATCTTTTTGCAACATTCACTGCTATAATCATTCAATTTGTGAACAGCTCCATTTACTACTTTTTTTTTTTTTTTCTTTTTGTCTTTTCCTAAAAACCAATTGTCATAACCGAAAATCAAACCGGACCAACCTCAAAATGTTTCAACCAAGAAAATAGTATGACCCAACTGTATGAAGGCCTATTAACTCAAATGGGCCCAATTCATAAAAATCCACCGTCGACTTACTTCTTAAAATCAAAAATCAATTTCATTTCGGTTGTGGAGGAGAAGAATCTCTTCTTGTTCAGCAAAATTGATATGATTACTCTGAGAATCACAAGAAATCTTGGAGCAAGAAAGTGAGCCAATCCCTCCCTTCGTTTTGGGGATATGATGTTCGGCCGACTACGATTGACGAAGACCGATGAACTGGCGGCTACTCGGTCCGTCGCATCGCCGGCATCTTTTCTCCTCGCCGTGATCTTCTTCTTCTCGCCGATCCTCGGCGGGAGATGGATCGTCTTTGCTGACGGTAGCAGCGGTGGCGCCTCGAGGAATGGATACTCCGGCGGATTATGGTCGTCGGCTATTGCTCCTTCCAATGTTGGTTTAGCTGTCGCGGTCACCGTCATGGCCGGTCTCGCCTTGGGTTTCACCGTCGTCTACTCCCGTAGGTATCGGAAATGAAAAACCAAATATCTGATTCTGTTCTAATTGAGAGAAGCAAAGCTTCTTCACTATTTTTTCATGCTAAGTTTAAGTAGTGGTTTGCTTACCCCATAGATTTGATAGGGAAGATAAATCGTTATTGTTACTCTCACCAGATTATTTCTACTGTTATAACACTGAGACTTATAAGTTCCACAATGCTTCTCTTTAGCCTCAGCAAAATAAATAACGTAAGCTGTTAGTTAGATTATAGTGATTGAGCTCTTGGCCCAATGTTCACTAACTCGGAATACCATCACTAATCACAGACTGTTGTAAGACTCTTAGGCTGATCATTGTCCTTGCCATAGGATCTCTGAATTCTATACTCATAGGCTCTGATACGTATAATGGTTGAGTCTCCAATCACCAAAGCCCTTTGTAATATAATCAGAGAATAATACCAATCTCTAATGTTTACTTTTAGGTTGTTTGTTGGGTTTTCTTTTGAATGGTGTGTGGGTTACTATGCTCTTTGGTCCATAGGGAACTGCCGGAGTTTTTTTCTAAGAAAGGAAGCTTGGTTTCTGTTTTCCTATGGGCAAGTCTCATGCATAAAGACCTCAGGGAACTCTCTATAGTGAACTCCCCAAGCTTTGTATATGTGTTTCTTGCTTTGCAGTATTACCACGAACAGTTGAAATCGTTTTAAGTGCAGCCTGACTTAGGCTATATGGTCTTGTGCCTTCTGGTTCTTTTAATTTTCTTCCAATTCCTGGTATCTCTTGGGCTGTTTCTGTTTAATTACTAATGAAGTGGTTTAGACTTAAGAGTCTTAGGTCTTCTCATTTGCGTCGAACTCCATTGACACTTGATTATCTTTTTTTTTTTATTTAACATATATGAACATAGGACATAACATGTACTATTTAGCCTGTCTTATTTGTTCGAAGAAAGCTTTTTATCACCAAATTTGGTTTATGTAATTTTTTCCTTTCTACATTTAAAGTGAAATTGCTCATTTCCTGCTCATCTACTTCTTCAGAGGAAGCATTGGATCACCTTGGTCACTGAGGAGAAGAAAGCATGCTCTTCAACCCAAACAGTGGAATGATTTTTTTACAGAGGAAGGGCGACTCAGTGATGGAGGTGTCAAATTTTTGAAGAAAGTTCGCAGTGCGGTATGTTTCTAAATAAGAAAATTATATGCTTCAATGAGTGTTGCTACGTTTTGATAACTTTTGACACACTGATTTTAACCAAATTTTCCCCTTATGCTGTTAAATATTAATTCCTATTTTTGTTTTTCAGGGTGTGAATCCAAGCATCAGACCAGAAGTTTGGCCGTTCCTCCTTGGAGTGTAAGAATCAGCATCTTTGTCATTGTTTTTTCTTCTACGTATCTAGTGCTGAAGTAGGATTCGACCCAATGATATAGTTCTCGACTACCATGGGAATTTTTCTGTTCGGCCCTAGGTTTGTTACTCATGCATGTTTTAAATGTTGAAGTGTAAATTTTTCTATGGGGTTGGTTATGGATGTCATATAGGTTTAAGGTAGAAGAGATTGCACAGCAGTAAACTGTTTATTAAATAGGAGTGAGGAGATTCAAATGGGAGAGTCTCAGAGTCGCCTTTATGTTTTTCTTCCCAGAGATTTATAAGACTAGCCCCTAGCTTCTCCGTACCCAAATTTCAACGGCCATCTCTATACATCCAGTGTACTTTGATTAATGACCCCTGTGTAAGGTATTTATCATCTAGCACATTGTAACCTTTTTTTTTTTAACTCTCACAGGTATGACTTAAACAGCACCAAAGAAGAAAGAGATTCTATCCGACAGCAGAAACAGTACGTTCGCTTATACTTATGGAGAGTTTCATGGGTTCTCCCTTTCTACCAGTATTTAAATTTCCCATTTTTCTCTGTTCCCGTTAGATGGCAGCTGGTTAGTGACTTGTTCAATGTGTCCACAAGACTAGGAATAAGAGTAGTAGTTTGGGAACTCCTATCACTTAGATTTTGTGTCAGTTCTTAAGTGGCTCCTTTATAAATGTATATGTAAATCCTGCAGGAAGGAATATGAAAACTTGAGGAGACAGTGTCGCGAGATTCATGATCGCAATGAAAATGGCTGTGACTCAAAGCATACAGCTCAGAGCAGCAACACCGAAGATAGTCAGGTTCTTGATTCCCATCATATTGAAGAAGTCGATAGTTCCACAAGATCCATCCCAGTAGAAGAATCAGAGAAGTTGAATCACGAATCGGTTCTGCAGGATGAGGATTGTGAAAAGAGTGATGTCACCACTGAAGATAATGCTGCTAATGACTCAGACTCAATCAACTCTGAAGAAACGGAGACTTCACCGCTTTTAGAGAAGGAAGAAGCAGAAAGCCACCACAATTCAGTTAACTCAGAAAAAGACAATCCGTCTCCATCGAAGCCAAAAACTCAGGCAGATGAGGATTTCGTCACAACATGGCAGAGAATTATCCGCCTGGATGCAGTGAGAGCAAATGACGAGTGGGTGCCCTACTCACCGTCTCAAGCTGCTGTCTCTGAGACAAAAGCCCGGGGAATAGCCACACAGGTTGGTCTCAATGACTACGACCACTTGGAGCCCTGTCGGATCTTCCACGCAGCCCGCCTGGTCGGTATCCTTGAAGCCTATGCAGTCTATGACCCAGAAACCGGCTACTGTCAAGGAATGAGCGACTTACTATCTCCGTTAATCGCAGTAATTGAAGACGACGTCTTAGCATTCTGGTGCTTTGTTGGGTTCATGAGCAAAGCACGGCATAATTTCCGGCTAGACGAGGTTGGAATCAGGCGACAGCTCTCAATGGTGTCGAAAATCATACAATTCAAGGACATTCGCTTGTACCGACACTTGGAGAACCTGGAAGCAGGAGACTGCTTCTTTGTATACCGTATGGTGGTGGTTCTGTTCAGACGAGAACTAACCTTTGAGCAGACGCTTTGTCTATGGGAGGTAATGTGGGCGGATCAAGCAGCCATACGAACCGGGATTGCAAAGGCGACTTGGGGGAGAATCCGGTTACGGGCACCGCCCACGGAAGATTTGTTGCTCTATGCGATCGCGGCAAGCGTGTTGCAGAGGAGAAAGACGATCATAGAGAAATACAGTGGGATGGATGAGATCATGAAGGAATGTAATAGCATGGCTGGTCGTCTTGATGTTTGGAAACTTCTTGACGATGCTCATGACTTGGTCGTCAATCTTCACGACAAGATCTGATCCGAGTGTGACTTTAATCTCACTCTTAAGTGCCTCTTATCACTTTACTTGTTGCACTTTTTGTTAGTGTTCAATTGTTATTGTCACTTAAAATGTGAAACAAAATGGTCCTAAAACGCTTGTAAACGTCTTCATCGATGTCGTTTGACACTTTGACTCATCTACAGTAAACCTTCTTCCGCGATTTGGATTTTGACTTGATCTTTTTTTTTTTGTTCGAACAATGATTATATAGCATTTTACTCTCGAACAAAGGAGGAATTATTTAATGTTACAAGTGCTTCCTTAGCTAAGAAGTCAGCAACAACGTTTCTCCTTCGAGAAGTTGCCGGTTCTTAGATAGTTAATTAGAACCTGAGAATCAGAGAGAGCACCACCAATGCTCGAGAATAATAACTTGCTGCATAGGAGACAGCTTTCATAACCGCTAGGGCTTCCGCCATTAACGCTGAGGAAATATGGGTCAAACCTTGGGAGATTTTTCCCAATTCTTCACTTGAGTTTCAAAAGAAGAACAACCAGGAGAGACAGGAGAAGTACATGGGTTGCGGAACACTTTTGATATTCCTAATTTGATTCCTAGGATATGACATACCTAGACAAACCAAGAGTACGTAATTGCTTGGATATTACGCACAAGTAATCGAAAATGTTCAAAAAAAACAATAGAGAATCACTCTCAAGTATTTCAATAAAAAGATGGTTGTTTATTTGGTTTATAAAGACTTTAAATGAGTTTATAAAGACTAGAAATGTTCTAAAAACAAAGCAAATGCACGAATATTAAAGGCATTAAAGAACCAAAACTAAACATAATGACTAAGGTTGAATATCACTTGAATGACTCTTGAAGTGCTTGGTCGAAATCTTCATGGGCTGGATTAATTGTGATTCAATTTGTTTTATTCAGAAACGATTTGGAAAACCTATTGGAACAAAACTAAAAATAAAGAAAAAGAGTGCAAATGGATCACAAGTCCATTTTACTTATTTTTTTAGACTTGTATCAAAATCAGAGTGGTTGTAAACACTTCTTCTCCCTTCAGGCCCAAGTAACTTGGTCAAATTAATAGGCCATACTTTGTCTCTTTGAGCTTCTTTAAGTTTCTTTGATCTAGCTCAAGCCTTCGTTCAACTAGTACAACAAGGTTCTTCTCCGCTTCTGTTTCATCTTCAACTGGTTCAAGCTCTGCTACAAGATTCATTGCCTTAGTACTGCTCAGAATTATATCAAATCTTAAAGTTATTTTGTTTAAAAATAAAAACGGTATTTAACATTTTTCAAACATATTTTTTAAACAATAAAATAAACCATCCTTTGTTAATGTTTTTAAACTTGACCCAGATCCACGTTTGGACTGGTATATCCGGTGACTCACCAAAAAATCTAGTTCATGTTTAATGTAAATATCCACCGCATAAAAACCCGGTTAATTTTTGACCTGAGTAGATGTGACCAAAGTTAAAAGTTTGGTTTTCAGAAGACCATTAAATGAAATAAAATAATTGATTGTGGTTTGTAAGATTAAAATGTAGTTTAACTTTTTATGATGAATTAGAAAAAGCTTTTGCTGAAAAATATTCCAAAGATGATGAAGAAACAAACCCACAAAAATCTGATAGTGATTTTTGACATGTTGATTAAACATTCTGGTTTTTCTTTACTGTACTTATATACTGATAGATATTTTTGATTAAACTATGTAATTTGTGATTCTTTAAATTTTGATGAAGATTTCACTGTGTTATGTGAAGAAAATAAAGAGAATGGTGATAAAAAGAACTAAGATTGATTGATTGATATGTTATTAGTTTAGTTTTGCCATTAGTGATTCATTACAATTTTAATATAATTCTTTAGTTTAAAATATTAACTTTATAATTATTGTTATTCATGTTAGACATCTATATATATATATATATATATATTAATCTTCATACTTGTTTTGATTTATTTTTTGGTGCTAATTTCTCACCAAACATTTCATTAAGTTATGCTAATAAATATTATGTTGGTCAACTGAAACCCTAGTCAAATGAAAAATTTAATGTTTGTAGGTTATTGATTAGAAAGAAAATTCAAAGAAAAAAAATGATACTGACAATACTTTAACGAGTATTATTTAATATTATTAGGTTTAAGCTATACAAATTATTAAAACTAGTTTGAGTGTTGGACTATGGTGTGTGAAATTTTTGCAAATTATGAAAATTATTACAATAGTGGTTTAAAAACACATTCATCTTTTGTATGTAGATTTCTTTCCCAAAAAAGCATACCAAAAGCAAAATCTAAAAGATTTGAGAGAACTTTATAACTGCAATTTACTACATTCAGCTCCGGCAAATGAAAAAGGCATACAATTACAGATATCTTCAAATATGAGATTTTGCAGCAATAATGGTATTCAAAATTGTAATAGGGGATACATAACATATGTGATGTTGATTTACGTAGCAGGCACATGAAAGAAGAAGTCTAGTTATTTATACCTAGCAAGGCCTCAATACCTATTTTTCAAAATTTTTCTCTATTGACATGGATATGACACCCAATTAATTGGTTCTTTTGCCTGATTCAAACAAATATAAACACTTAATATTTTCTGTTAACTTTCTTGAAGAATCATAATACATATTAGCTAATTTTGGTTTCAGGCACCTCATCCACTTTATCAGCCTAGCAACGATCTAATTCCTTGCAACGATCCACTTTGTAATGCGTTGCATTTGAATGGTAACCACAGATGTGAGACTCCAGAGCAATGTAACTATGAGGTTGAGTATGCTGATAGAGGATCTTCTCTTGGTGGTCTTGTTAGAGATTTCTTCTCTTTGAACTATACAAAAGGTCTCTGGCTCACCCCTCGTCTTGCTCTCGGGTATATATCTTTGGAATGTAAGATCTTCACTTTGGTTCAAGGAATCATTTTCCTAGCTAGTAGTCCCCATTGGAGTTAACAGATGCAGATACGATCAAATCCCAGGGGCTTCGGGTCATCATATGAATCTACAGCGATGATGATCAACAAGAGTTGGTGGTGCTTTGGACACTAATCACAACAAAATGGATCCATCAAAAATAAAGCAGCAGTTGGGCTTTGATCCAACACACAACGAAACTTAGATAAAAAAAAGCACAATACAATGAATAATAAAATAGCTTTTGAATTCTTTTAAGTTTTTTTTTTTTGTTATGTATATAAGAAAACGATAAGTTTTCTTGACACTTTCTATTTATACACAATGAATAGTATACCAAATCGTAAGCCCTAGAAGTTCACTTTGGAAAAAATCACCAATTGTGTAGAAACATCGAGTCTAGGCCAATTGAATGTTGAGATCGAATTCGAAGTTCTTCAGCATCTCATCTTTCGCCTTCTGCTCTGAAAGAACAAGCAAATCATAATATAAAAATACATTAATACAATCCAGAGTATAGACGCTCACAAAGTTGATAAGTACAAATACAAAGAAACCATAAGAGACAAAATTTAAACCCTCAAGGCATAATTATTATCTACCAACAATGACACTGACAATGCTTTAACGAGTATTATTTAATGTTATTAGGTTAAAGCCATACAAATTGCTAAAACTAGTTTGAGTGTTGGACCATGGTGTGTGAAATTTGTGCAAATTATAAATATTATTACAATAGTGGTTTAAAAACACATTCATCTTTTGTATGTGGATTTATTTCCCAAAAAGGCATATCAGAAGCTACATCCAAAAGATTTGAGAGAAATTTATAATTGCAATATACTACATTCAGCTCCAACAAATAAGAAAAGACATACAATTACAGATGTCTTCAAATATGCTACTTTGCAGCAATAATGATATTCAAAGTTGCAATAGTGGATATATAACAGATGTGATTTTGATAGACATAGCATGCACATGAAAGAAGGAGTTTAGTTATTCATATCTAGCAAGGCCTCAATACCTATTTTCAGAATTTTTCTCCATTGACATGGATATATGACACCCAATGCACAATTTCAAGAGAAACCCCAACTAAGAAAGAAGAACATCGAGTTTAAGGTTAGTGGTTTCTCAATTTTATTTGTTTTTTTTTAAAATGGTTTTTTGTATGTATATAACTAGATGGTTTATGAAGATAAGTAGTCTCATATATCGTGAAGTGTGGGATGGCGACGCAAGCTAAAGCTTAATGTAGAAAGAGAGCCTAGATTTTCTATGCTACAAGATTAATTAATTTATGACCTAAGTAGCGGTTTAACCGGTGAGTTGCAATTTAGAATAATTTTGAACAAATTCAAAAAGTTATATCTTCAAAAGATTAATAAATGAAATATAAGATTTGTTTGTAGTTTTGTAAGATTAAAATGTAGGGTTTTTGTTTTAACTTTTTATGATGAATTAGAAAAGGCTTTTGCTGAAAAATATTCCAAAGATGATGAAGAAACAAACCCACAAAAATCTGATAGTAATTTTTAGTAGATTAAATATTTTGGTTTTTGTTTTAGTTACTGATATATATTTTTGATTAAACTATATAATTTGGGATTCTTTAAAATTTGATGAAGATTTACTGTATTATGTGAAAAAAATAAAGAGAATAGTGATAAAAATAACTAAGATTAATTGATATGATATGTTATTAATTTATTTTGTCATTAGAGATTTATAACCATTTTAATATATAAAATATTAATTTTATAATTATAATTATTCATGTTATACATATACATATATATATATATTAATCTATACATTTGGCTTACTTTTTGGTGCTAATTTCTGACCAAACATTTCATTAAGTTATGCTAATAAATATTATGTTGGTTAAATGGAAACCTCAGTCCAATGCAAAATTTAATGTTTTTGACCTATATTCTCAAATATATAAAAATGTTTTAGTTTATTCATCTCCGGTCGAACCGCGGTCGACTCGATGGTGTTTCGGTTCATTGTCCGGGTCCGGTTTAAAACATTTCGGTTCCCATTACAACAAGAACAGATCTCTTCTTCCTTGGATTTGGATTTCTTATTTTGATCAGTCTGTAAGATATTGCAACCATGGCGGATACCGTTGAAGATCCTCAATTGCATAATGGAGAGGCACCAGTTGAACCCGAAACCGAGCAGCATCCGATTGCGGAACCACAATCCGACCACCATCACCAACTCCAAACTGAGGCCAAACTTACCGACGAGACTCCGGAATTAGAAACTGATGCGAAGCCGGAGGAAGTACAATCCGATGCGAAGCCGGAGGAAGTACAATCCGATGCGAAGCCGGAGGAAGTACAATCCGATGCGAAGCCGGAGGAAGTACAATCCGATGCGAAGCCGGAGATAAACGATGTGGATCTGTCGCCGGGAGGATCGGAGGAGATCCCGATCCGGTCGACGGAGGTCGATCAGGAATCTTCTACAACCCACTCCTCTGTTATCAAGAAAGAAGATGAAGGCAACAAGACATTTACCATGAGAGAGCTTCTCAGCGAATTGAAAAGCGAGGAAGGAGACGGGACTCCTCATAGTTCTGTTTCTCCCTTTAGGTTTTCTCTCTTTCTCTTCCATTTCAGCTAAATTGAGCTCAAAAATGCGTATTGTTACTACTTTTCGGAAATTTGGTCAATTTTTGTTTGTCCTTTGTGTTATGATGAGTTTTTTTCATTTATTAACTCTATTTTTCCTCTTTGAAAACAAAAATTATGCTCAGTCGAGAGAGTGCTTCTCAACCAGCGGAGAACAATCCTGCAATGGATCTGATTAATAGGATACAAGTTAACGACGAAGAGGGCCGATCTCGCCAGCGTGTTCTTGCATTCGCTGCCCGCAAGTACGTAACACTTATTATTATCACGTGATTAATCTTCTAGACTAGCTATGGAATCATGCTTTAGTGGTTCATGGAAAGTTTTTACTTTCTTTCAAAGTTAGATGATTGACCAATGAATTAGATTGTGATATGTTTGGAACTTGACACATACAGAGATTTAGTGAAAATAGGTTCATTGAGCTTATTGCTTATTCAAGGCTTTATCTTTTTATGTCCTGCTATTTGGGCGCTGATTTTATAAGTCATTCTGCAACATTGTAGGTATGCTAGTGCGATAGAGAGAAATCCAGAAGATCATGATGCATTATACAACTGGGCACTTATTCTCCAGGTCTGTTTTCTTTACTTTCTAGTGTTTAGAAGTTCTCTCTCTTTCTCTCCCTCTCTCTCATTTGTGATTGGCTTTGGTTGACATATTCATATGGAAGTGATTAAGGAGGTGAATTGATCCAGCCTAGAACTTTCTTGCAAGTGTCGAAAGCTGAAACATACATTCATAAACACTAGGCATTAGATTATAAGTATTTCTGTAAGAACTCAGACCTGTCTGTCTTTGGGGCCTATCAGAACTCTTTTTGTGCATATCCTTTGGAAATATTTTTAAAATTCATCACTGCCATATTTTCACCACAGGAAAGTGCTGACAATGTCAGCCCAGATTCTGTTTCACCTTCTAAAGATGATTTGCTCGAGGAAGCTTGTAAGAAGTATGATGAGGCAACCCGTCTCTGCCCGACGCTTTATGATGTATGTATAAATAGGATTATAGATCTGTTAGTTTTGTTTCTGATTTATGCAAAATGCAAATTGCAAGATAATTGTTACTTTCAATTCATAAATGGCTTTCAACTTTTATGTATGACTTGTGTGATTCTTTGATAGGCTTACTACAACTGGGCTATCGCAATCTCTGATAGGGCAAAGATGCGGGGCCGTACAAAGGAAGCTGAAGAACTATGGGAACAAGTAAGTAATATTGCATACTATCAGGACCTTATCCTACTAATTGTGAAAAACTGAAATTATTGTGGTTTGATCTCAACTTCTAATTCTAAAGAAGAGTGTGTTCGGCATTTTCATTTCAGGCGACTAATAACTATGAAAAAGCTGTCCAGCTCAACTGGAACAGTTCCCAGGTATGGTCTTTCATATGATGTACAAACTTCACAATATCGTTTGTTTGAACCCAAACCTTTGTCAACTATATGATGTCTTTTTTAAAAGCGTGTCGTTTATCGGTTAGCTCTATATTGTAGTCTTTTGATTAACTGACTTATGATTTAAGCTATCAATTATCTGCAGGCCTTAAACAACTGGGGACTGGCGTTGCAGGTAACTGAGTTACATGTGTTTATCTCTATGATATGTTCTGACATAGGATGTACCTATCTAGAAAAATTACAATGCAAAGAGCTTAGAATATTCTCTGGGTTTTTCATTAGGAACTCAGTCAAATTGTTCCTGCTAGAGAGAAGGAAAAAGTTGTCAGAACTGCCATTAGCAAGGTGCTTACTCGTCTCTTTGACTAATGTAAAAATTGCATTGATATGCATGATTGTTTTCTTATTATTCCTTTGTACATGTTTTTCCATACAGTTTCGGGCCGCAATCAGGTTGCAATTTGATTTCCATCGAGCCATATACAACCTTGGAACTGTTCTGGTCAGTTATGTTTGACAGTTCTTTTACATGCAGGATTATAGTTTCAATCCAGTTAATTGACCTCTGTGGATTCTTCTCTCTATTACAGTATGGATTAGCAGAAGACACGCTTAGAACTGGGGGTTCAGGCAACGGCAAAGACATGCCTCCCGGTGAGTTATACAGCCAATCTGCCATCTACATTGCTGCGGCTCATTCGTTGAAGCCAAGTTATTCAGTAAGCTTATTGTCCCCAACTTTGTGCTGGAATCAGAGATGTTTGAGTCATATTGCTATTAAATAAGAATTAGTGGTAGAATTACATTCATTGCTTCAAGGCTGACCTTTTCCCTGGTCCAGGTTTACAGCAGCGCTTTGAGGCTCGTTCGTTCCATGGTACCTTTTGATGACCCATCACTTCACACAATCAAGTTGATATATATTTGTGGAAATGACCAGCAAAAGTAAAATTTTAATAAATATTGGCAGCTACCTCTACCGCATCTTAAAGTTGGATATCTAACGGCACCACCCGTGGGAAACTCACTCGCTCCGCACAGTGATTGGAAACGCTCGGAGTTTGAACTCAATCACGAGAGGCTTTTACAGGTACTCTCTCTCAATTTGAGTTTCCTCCATCATTCGAAAGAGTTTTACTTTTTAACCGCTTGTGGTTGATTAATCATGAGAGATTACGCAAAAAGATGGATATTGTTTTCTAGAGAGATTCTAAAACCAAAGTAGTAATATCCGCATGGGGTCGGTGTAGGTACTGAAACCTGAAGCAAGAGAAATGGGGAGAAACCTGTCAGGAAAATCAGAGGCAATGAACACAAACGTGGAGAAGAAGACGGTAAAAGTGAACATTACAGAGATTGTGTCAGTGACGCCTTGTGCTGATCTCACTCTACCTCCTGGTGCTGGTCTTTGCATTGATACCATTCATGGCCCAGTTTTCTTGGTAAGCCTCCTAAACCAACATACATATTACCATTTATTACAATAAGCTTAAAGAGTCGTATCCTTTGAATTGGAAACTTGAATTTGCATAAACAGGTTGCGGATTCATGGGAGTCTTTAGATGGATGGCTCGATGCGATACGTTTGGTTTACACAATTTATGCAAGAGGGAAGAGTGATGTTTTAGCCGGTATTATCACCGGTTAACCATCTTTACACTTTCTATTATTTTGCCATAGTGTTCTGTCTTTGTATTACCATAGCTAGATGTTTTACTGAAGCATCTCTATGATTTTCTCTGGAAATTACAATTTTTCTTCTTCTATTTTGTCTCCCAAATGTAATCTGAATTATGCTTTCCTTTGACAACAAAAATTGGCAACTATTGGACCAACAAATAAATTGGCAACATCCGCTTTAAGATGTTGGGCTAATGGGCCAACAAGTATATAGGGTTTAACGGCCCATGATGATGTATCTGGGCCGGATCACTCACTCACTGGTAATCAATCATCTGCTGTCACTTTCCCCAATACTAGGAGGGAAGGATCGTGTAATCCACCGAACCGAGCTCGAGCCAAAAATCCATGGCGTCTCCGTCGATCTGCTGGCTTTCAATCCCCGGTTCTTTCTATACCAAGCCCCGCCTTGTTTCTTCGTCTTCTTCTTTTTCGTCGCTTCCCCTACAGAACCGTGATAAGGTAAGGTGAGATCGATCAAAGGCAGCAATCTCGTTGACTTGAATGTATGTTTTTCTCTTCGATATATGTGCCAACATTTTGTCTCTTCTTCTTCGTCTTAGCTGTGTAAAAAGGGGAAAGTCGAGCGAGTGATTTGCAGAGCGGAGTTTTCACAGGACGCGCCTCTCGCGTCGGCCATTGGCGCGTGCATCCTGAGCTCGTTTGTGTTCCCGGTGGCGAAGCGAGTCGACGAAGATGAAGAAGAGAACTCTGCGATTGTTTCAACAGATATGAGATTAGCCGCCATGGGAATCATCAGCTTCATCCCTTACTTCAATTGGCTGGTTCGTTACATTTCAATGATCCTCCTCTAATTTTTCTTTTTTTTTTTTTGGGAAAAAGAATCCTAAACCCTAAAACAAATTCATCTCCTTCTTCTCGATCAGAGTTGGGTCTTCGCTTGGCTTGACACCGGAAAAACACGTTACGCTGTGTATGCTCTCGTTTATATTCTCCCCTATTTGAGGTATATTATATCATTCATTCAGCTCATTTTTTATTTGGATCTTCTTAATTTTGCCTTATGATGAACTTGAGAAAAGGTCTTGTTACATTGGTATTATCTCTGATGATTCAAATCTGCAACAAGATGTTTGTTTAAGGAATTTTGTCAATTTGGGTGGTGTTCACAGTTCGTATTCACAAAATTTTGCAGCTCAAATCTATCCATTTCCCCGGAAGATAGCTGGTTGCCTATTACAAGCATCGTTTTGGGCATCATTCATGTTCAGGTCCCTGATTCTGATTCTTTCTTTCTTCAACGACTTAAACACTCTGTGTAACATCATCTTTCCTCCTTTTTTTTTTGTAGCTCGAAGCAAGCATTGCAAATGGTGATGTTCAGACGCTTCGATTCTTTAGAGACACATCTGAAGACTTTTCATCAAAGAAACGTAAACATTTTGACAAACGTTCCAAGGTATAAAATATAAATTGCTTCTTTATAATATTATACTCTTCAACCTTCCAGTCCAATATTATAATTGGATTTTTTTTTACCGCAGCCCTTTTTTCGATCTGAAATTTACAAGGACGTTATTTTTTAATTTATTTTTGCATTGAAGGAGAAAGACAGTGACAATTAAAATCTAAAAAGAAAGCCCCAAAGACACGAAGAGAGAAACGAGGATAGATGATGATGATGATGATGGTGGTTAGTTTTGTAAGAGACCCCAAATACTTGAATAAAAAGAAATCTTTGAAACTGAAATGCAATATAGCTAAGACAATTTCACTATTCCGAGTCATATAGTGCAATGCTTCAGTTTCAAGTCTTTGAATTGTTCTTGTCTTCTTAATACTTCAAATTTGATAACCTTTACTTACTACCACCTACTGGCTACTACTATTGTTCAACGACTCGGTGAGTTAACAAGTAATCAAGTTGAAATCAAGTAAGTAATCTACAAGGAGTTAAAGTTCAGGCCCATGGGCCCAGACTTTTTATGTCTTATAAAAGGTAGTAGACGGCCCATTTGACATCTATCAATTCTCGTCATGTTTCCGGTAACGAAAGGTTTAATCAGAAGCTTGTCGTTCCATCTTCGTCTTCCTCTCCCTCTCGTAGCATCAATGGCTCCTCCTGCCGTCGTTAGGGTTTACTCTACTACTCCTTCGCCTTCTGAGGTTTCCGTCAAGAGAGTTGGTACTCATAATGGAAGCTTTCACTGCGACGAGGCTCTCGGTTGCTTCATGATCCGCCTCGCCGATAAGTTCTCCGGCGCCGATATCGTCCGTACTCGTGACCCTAAGGTAACACCTTCAAATCTGAGCTGCTATTTTTGGAGCTCACATATATTGCTAAAGTGGA
This sequence comes from Eutrema salsugineum, assembly GCF_000478725.1. Classification (NCBI taxonomy): domain Eukaryota; kingdom Viridiplantae; phylum Streptophyta; class Magnoliopsida; order Brassicales; family Brassicaceae; genus Eutrema; species Eutrema salsugineum. The sequence continues at coordinate 2,270,102 of NW_006256877.1, read as the reverse complement.
AATGGGTAATGAGAAGATTGTTTAGTTGCTAGAAATCGACTGCTTGTTTTTCTTTTGTTTGTTGAAAATTAAGGGTTTCAAATAATTGTAAACTTGGCTCTTTCCATCATTCTAAAGGCGAATATCGATTCCCTCTGCAATCTGTATTATACATGTAGAGATTGTTGATGGAGTTTATATGCAGATATTGGCAGAACTTGATGCAGTGCTTGATGTTGGAGGTGTTTATGATGCGGAACATGACCGTTATGATCATCACCAGAAAGGGTTTGAAGAGGTCTTTGGACATGGCTTTAACACCAAGCTCAGTAGTGCTGGTCTCGTTTACAAGGTAAACAAACAAACCTATAACACGCTAGTGTTTGCTCTAATTCTCACTGAGATTTCTCGGAAAGATGTCAATATTAAATACTGAATGTTTTATTTTTTTAGCATTTTGGAAAGGAGATCATAGCTAAGGAACTAAATGTTGATCAAGATCACCCTGATGTTCTTCGGTTGTTTTTAGCTGTCTACAAGAGCTTCATGGAGGTATATTGCACCTTGTTCCTTTTCCAACTCAAATTTTGGTTTCTTTCTATCATTGTTGGCTTGCAGTCTAGGCATTTTCTGCATACTGATTACTCGTCATCTCTCTTTTCATTATTGTTTGTTTCGCTGACTTTATGTTTCTTAACTTTGACAGGCAATTGATGCGGTGGACAATGGAATAAATCGATATGATACTGATAAGCCTCCACGATACGTGAACAACACACATCTGTCTTCAAGGATTGGAAGATTAAATCTGGATTGGATCGACCCTGACCAGTCGCAGGAGAAGGAGAATGAGGCTTTCCAACGTGCAATGGCTCTGGCTGGGAAAGAGTTCCTCGAAGTAAGATTTCTAGCTGTTTGATGTCTACCGTATATATATATATGTTCCAAGAGACACAAAAGGTTTCTCAAACGAGCATAAGCTTATGGTGAGCTTGTTTTTATATTGCGTTGTAGAGTGTAAGGTTTCATGCAAGATCGTGGTTACCTGCTAGATCAATTGTGATGCAATGTCTTGAAGAAAGATTCAAGACAGACCCTAGTGGTGAGATCATGGAGTTGAAGAAATTTTGCCCTGTAAGTACATGGAAGCTCCATTCCTCTTAATAGATACTAGTATGTAGTACTAGTCTGAGTCTTAAGATTATGACCAACTCTGGTTGTCTGGTGAGCAGTGGAAGCTTCACTTGTTCGAGCTTGAGCAAGAGATGAAGATCGAACCCCTCATCAAATACGTCATCTACCAGGTTACCCTTTATGTACCATATTAAGATATGCTTGTAGGATGTCAATGCAGTTGCTACATTTGGGATTAAATAGGCACTTGTTCAAACCAATGGTTTTCAGGAAGAAATGTGAATGTAAACTAGGATTAGTGGAGTGTAAAAGATCATTTGTGTTGGTTTGTTGATGCATGTCTAAATATAATGTGTATGAAATGTAAAAACAGGACGAGCGAGGAAACCAGTGGAGAGTTCAAGCAGTGGCGGTTGCACCGGACAGGTTTGAGAACCGAAAGGCTCTTCCTGAACAATGGAGAGGCCTTAGAGATGAGGAACTCTCTAAAACTGCTGAGATCCCTGGTTGCGTCTTTGTACACATGAGCGGGTTCATCGGAGGAAACCAATCCTATGAGGGAGCATTATCAATGGCCCGAACCGCCCTCACTCTCTGACTTAGCATTGGCCCGGTACCAAAAGAATCATTTTCCCATTACCAATAGAGACTAGAGAGAGAGAGAGAGAGAATTTAACATTGCTTATTTATGTTGTACAATTTCTTGTTTTCAAGTGAGTGAGCATTTCGTCATTGTCTTTTCTTTTGATGGAATCATATCGTTACTATCTTCAAGAATTCTTATTCTTAGTTCATAATATTTGTAGAAACATGAGTTCTCTTGATATGCAACACACAAATATCTTTTCCTTTCTTTATGAAAGAATACGTACTTCTATAAAATACATATAACTCTGTCAAAAATAGATAAAATACAGTTTTAGTTATAAGGAAATTGAAAGCATTTTTTAAATATTCAGTATGATATATGTAATTGTTTTGCCCTAAACAGACATTCCGTCGAACACATGGAGGGCAAAACACACGATGTATATAATCATTACCTCCAGTTTTCCTTTGATTTCGAAATTATCTTTCATTGTTGATTTGCAGATCGAGATTGTGTAAACTGCGTCGAAACCCAATTGTCTCTTCATCTCTCTCTCTCTTCTTTTTCTCTGCGGTTTAGTCGTCGTCTCCTCTATTATGCAGATCTCCGGCGAAGAGGACAAAGAAGAAGAAGAAGCTGCTCTTACGAGCTGTATGCCCAAAGAAGTAAGCAACGTCCCAATTTCAGATTCCGAGAAGTTCGTATACCGAATTCTCAACGGTCCAAACGAACAATGTCTGGAGAATTTCCGAATGGATAAGCCTGTCTTCTACAAGCTATGCGACATCCTTCAAACCAGAGGCCTATTACGCCACACGAACCGAATCAAGGTCGAGGAGCAACTAGCCATCTTCCTGTTCATCATCGGTCACAACCTTCGAACTCGAGCTGTTCAAGAACTGTTCAGATACTCTGGGGAGACGATCAGCCGCCATTTCAACAACGTGTTGAACGCGGTCATGGCGATCTCCATGGATTTCTTCCAGTCAGCTCCGATTTCTCCTCTAGAGGACGATCCTTGCTTCAAAGACTGTGTTGGAGTCGTTGATTGCATACACATACCTGTCATGGTTGGAGTCGACGAGCAAGGTCCATTCCGCAACAACAGCAATGGGTTCCTTACGCAGAACGTTCTCGTGGCTTCTTCCTTTGATCTCAGGTTCCACTACGTGTTAGCTGGTTGGGAAGGCTCAGCTTCTGATCAACAAGTTCTCATTGCAGCTTTGACTCGCCGTCACAAGTTACATGTCCCTCAAGGTATCTATGTATATCCTCCTCTTGCTTATATGCTTGTCTTTGAGAAGAAGAAGAAGAAGAAGAAGAAGATGATGTGATTGATCGATTGCAGGAAAGTACTACATTGTGGACAGCAAGTACCAGAGTCTTCCAGGCTTCATGGCGCCGTATCATGGTGTTTCAAGAGAAGAAGAATCAAAGGAGACTATGTTCAACGAGCGGCACAAGCTGTTGCATCGAGCGATTGACAGAAGTTTTGGAGCCTTGAAAGAAAGATTCCCGATCTTACTATCAGCTCCTCCGTATCCTCTACAGACGCAAGTGAAGCTGGTGATTGCGGCGTGTGCGTTGCACAACTACGTGCGCTTGGAGAAACCAGATGATTTCGTGTTTAGGATGTTCCAAGAAGAAGAAGAAGATACAATGGCGGAAGAGGCATCAGAGGAAGAGGAGGTTCAAGGAGAGATGGAGGGACATGATGGACATGGCTCGTTTACAGCTCCAGAACAAGTGGCAGATTGTTTAAGGTTAAGAGATGAGATCGCATCTCATCTCTGGAACCATCATCATGTCCAAAATCTACCTTGACAGTTTCTTCATTTTTGTTGTTGTTTTGCTACTAATAAATTCTTCAACCCAAAATGCAAACCAAAAGTCAAATACTATTAAAAGGGATCAGGATTAGTAATCCCAAAGGTGGGATTAGAATCAGAATTCAAGGTGTCTCTCTCTGTGACTAATACTTGGTCAAATTTGAACATTCGGTTGCTTTGGTTCAAATCTGATGAATTTTTGGTTTGATTCGGTTCTTTGCCTATCGTCTAAATATATTGTTTTTTTTAAATTATAACATTTTTTTTTTTGAAAAGGACCTAAATTCAGCCAATCGAACATGATTCATCTGCTTAAAAATAAAAATTAAAACCAATTAAAAAAAAAAATAGTAAATTAGGTTTGAAGAGGAGGATTAGATTCTCAGTTACTGTGTATATATATTTTATTTTGGTAAAAAGAGTTGTATATGAATCGGATGATGATGATGATGATGTCGTTTGTTGTTTGATAAAGACAGATCATTTGACTTTCCGATTTGGCCGCGAACCCATTTTATTCCCCCAAATCCCCTCTCCTTCTTCATTGATCAAATTCTCTCTCAATCATCCGATTTCTCTCTCTCTCATATTTTTCTGGGTTTCTTCAAAAAAATCATGGTGGATCAATGGAAGGTGTTGGCATAAAAGAGACGGGACGGAATCACGGGGGAGATCGGGAAATCGGATCATCGGAGATGGGGATTCCCTTCGCCGCCAAACTCCGTTTCCGATCTCGGTTTCGATCGTCTATCGACTCTTACTGCTTCGCTCGTGAAGCCTTCTCCGATCCTCGTCTTTTCAAATCTCCCGTCGATTTCTTCTCCTTATAACAGCCCTCCTCCTCCTCCTTTTTTTTTTATATAATCATCTCGCCTTTCTTTTAATTTTCTCCCTCGATTAATTTCAGTATAAAAAAACTCTTGTTTCCGTTTCCTGCGTTTTCTTCTTCTCGTTTCTCTCTTTGGTTTGTTGTGCATATGGCTTCTGGTTCTGCGTATTTAGGTCAGATTTCGGGGATGGAAGAAGCTGACTTCGCCGAGAAAGATCCTACTGGCCGGTACATCAGGGTACGCCACCGTGTTTTTCCTTTTTCTGATTCTCCATCTCCAAATTATGCATGCAAATCCACTTCCTTCGGATATATGATTTTACTCATGTGTAAATTGGTGGGTATAGACATTAGATTCTCGTTTGGTTTAGGGTTTATATCGTTGATTTGTGAAGCAAATGATTATAATTTTTTTAGCATTTTGATTGAATTAGCTCTTGTTCCACCAAGCGAGCTGTTATTTTGATCCTATGATACAAGACATTAGAGTCTCGTTTGGTTTAGGTTTTCTATCGTTGAATTGTGAAGCAAATGGTTAGAACTTTTGAGCATTTTGATCTTGGTTTGAATTAGCTCTGGCTATCTGGCTTATGTTTCTCAATTTTCTGGAACAATCCAGCTTAAGATCACAATCTGCATTGCCAGTTTTACTAGTATAGTGTGTTTTCATTATAATGGTGGGAAACAACATAGTGACCGATCTGTTTGTTTTCATCCTTCAGTATGATGATGTCCTGGGGAGAGGAGCTTTCAAGACTGTGTATGGTTTCTACACACCCTTATGCTTTTCCTGCTTTTGTTGTTTCAAAAGGCAAATTGTTCCTGATTGTTTTCCTATTAAATCAGATATAAGGCGTTTGACGAAGTAGATGGGATTGAAGTTGCTTGGAACCTAGTCTGCATTGAAGATGTAATGCAGATGCCTGGTCAGCTCGAAAGGCTGTATTCTGAAGTTCATCTCCTCAAAGCGCTTAAACATGAAAACATCATCAAACTCTTTAACTCTTGGGTCGACGAAAAGAACAAGACTATCAACATGATCACCGAGCTTTTCACCTCTGGTAGTCTGAGGCTGTAAGTATCAATTCTCCTCCGGGTTTTTCTTCTGTTTCGTTATATTTCTGTTTTTCATCTCACTGGCTGACTCTTTTTCTTTGGATGCCAAGGTATCGTAAGAAGCATAGGAAGGTTGATCCCAAGGCCATCAAGAACTGGGCAAGGCAGATTCTTAAAGGCTTGAACTATTTGCATTCTCATAACCCTCCTGTAATTCACCGGGATCTTAAGTGTGACAATATATTTGTCAATGGAAATACTGGGGAGGTCAAAATCGGAGATCTCGGGCTCGCAACTGTACTGCAACAACCCACTGCTCGAAGTGTGATAGGTAACACCTTCACTCCTGGGCCATGGCATATCTACTGTAAACTGAACATAATATGTGTATTCGCTATTCAGGTACTCCTGAATTCATGGCCCCTGAGCTGTATGAAGAGGAATACAACGAGCTTGTGGACATTTATTCTTTTGGCATGTGTATGTTGGAGATGGTAACCTGTGAATATCCATACAACGAGTGCAGAAACCAGGCTCAAATTTATAAGAAGGTCACCTCGGTAAGTCTTCCACCATCTTGATTTGCAACGAAATTGTTTTTGAAGCACTGGGCTCCTCTTTGAAACTATTGCGTTTGCAGGGTATAAGGCCCCAATCTCTCAGCAGAGTTGATGATCCTCAAGTTAGGCAGTTCATAGAGAAATGTCTTCTTCCTGCCTCTTCGAGACCAAATGCTCTCGAGCTCTCGATGGACCCGTTCCTTGCAAGAGATGGAAACAAGGACTCTGCTCTTCTTGCTTCATCAAGCACCACATCTAAGCCTCCACAGCTTGAACATCTTCCCATGGATGTGGATCATCATAACGAGATTAAAAGTGTCTCCATCTGCTCCTCCCGGAAAAGCAACGAAGAATACCCGTGGTCCCAAGCCATAGAACTTCAGCGGTTTGCAGAGGATAAAGAGTTCAGGCTGAGAGGAGAGAGGAACGATGACATCACAGCGTCAATGCTTCTGCGCATCGCTGATTCATCTGGTTCGTTTTTTTTCAAGAACAAATTTATTTCAATCCAATTCATTCCTCTCACTGTCTGAGTCGATTAAAATGTCCTAAGTACAGGTAGAGGAAGAATCGTACACTTTGCATTCTACCTGAGTTCAGACACAGCGACAGCAATCGCTGAGGAAATGGTTGAAGAACTGCATCTAACAAGCCAAGAGGTTATTGTGATAGCTGATATGATCGATGACTTGATAATGCAGCTTAACACTGACCGCAACTCATCGCATCCAAATCAAAACTCTCCACGTCTAGCCTCCCAAGAGGATGATGAAGCAGCAAATCAGGAAACGGTGAACTCGAAAGATGAGGAAGCTGCAGGAGAATCAATGAAGTCAGGCATATCAGCAGACTATTACTTACCTTTCTCCTCAAACGGAAGTGCTGCCATAGAAGCTGGTCAGGAGGCAGATTCAATGAGCTCGTTTCTGGATTCTTGCTCAATGATGACAACCCTTTACTCTCTTTCCATTTCAGACAACGATTATCCAGAAGATCTCAAGACAGAGCTGAACCTGATCGAGTCACAGTTTAACCAGTCCTTCCAAGATCTTCTGAAACTGAAAGAAGATGCTGTAGAGAACGCAAAGAGAAAATGGGTTTTGAAAAAGCAAAAAGGTATAATCACCTCCTGATTCAAAGACGCCCTGCTTTTGGTTCTTAATTTCTTTGATTGGTGTGATGATGATGAAACTTTTTTTGTTTGGATATTACATTTGATGATGTAAAAGCTTTGTTTTTTTTTTTTTTTGGTTGGTTGGTATTTGACAAACATAAAAGTAGTGTCATTCGACTTATATTATTGGAATCTAACAAATAAATCACAAAACTGTTGAAAAGAAGCTACTAAGTATAGAAGGTAGACAGAAGATGGATATTATGGACTTATGGATTGTTGTGCATATGGCTTTGTAGTTCTCGATATATATATATTTTTTTAAAACAATAGATAAATCTTGTAAGCTTGTCTCCATTAATCTATAAATTATTAATTAATAATAAATCGTACTTTTCAAGACTCAAAACTCAAATCTCATGTAGAAGTATTAATGAACTTATTAACCAGTAGGCTAAGGGATTTCTAGATATTTTAAGATGAGATAAAAATTTAACTCGGCTGTTTTGCCTCTCTAATTCTAATCCTACTAAACCTGGATACTTGAAAGGGCCTTACATATCTAGACCGCAAAGAAGCCCCATAAAACATGAGCTGTGGTTGATTGACCGAATCGGTGACAAGTCAACTGTAAATGATTATTATTAGCCATTAAGGCTCGGATCGGTGAGCCACCCACCCACCCACCGACCCTACTATTTAATTAAAACAAAAAAAAAGAAATTAAACCTAAATTGAGGATAAAGAGTGTTTATCTTAAGAAAAAAAGCCCAGAAAGAGCCCAAAGGTTGTTAAAACGAACGAGAGAGAAAAGAAAGGGATCCATCCTTTTGTTCAGACGATCTCCGGCGAGAAAAAGGATGTACGTACGAGCGGTTCCGACGACGGATGTGAATCGGAACACGGAGTGGTTCACGTATCCAGGAGTGTGGACGACTTACATCCTCATCCTCTTCTTCTCATGGCTCCTCGTCCTCTCCGTCTTCCACTGCTCCCCTGGCATCGCCTGGACCGTCGTCCACCTCGCCCATTTCACCGTACGTTTTTTCTTTTCAATCTCTCTGGACCCGATCTGTCTCTCTCTCTCTCTCTTGTTAATTCCGATTTTGAATCCGAATCCGCGAATCCGAATCCGATCGTCTTCTTCATCTTCTAGGTCACGTATCATTCCTTCCACTGGAAGAAGGGAACGCCGTTTGGGGATGATCAGGGAATCTACAACCGGCTGACTTGGTGGGAGCAGATTGACAACGGCAAGCAGCTCACTCGCAATCGCAAGTTTCTCACCCTTGTTCCCGTTGTCTTGTAAGTGAACGAATCTGCATTAGCTTCATTAGAGAGGTTTTGTTGTTGTTGGAAATCAATGGCAATTTCCTTAATTTGTTTACTTCTGATTATTTTAGAAATGCTTTCATATGATTTGTAACTATCATTCTCCTCGTTTCGGTTTTTTCTGACTCTTAACTTGTGCTTCATATAATGTTCTGTTCACTGATTAGGGTTGGATCTAAGTTCACCTATTATGATTGTATCCACTTTGTTATTAGGTAGGTAGTGGGCAAGAACCATAGATTTTATTATTCTTAGATCATTGGGGTTTCTGTATTATTAATTAATACACGACATAATTAAGGTCTTGGCTTTTGATATTGCTGCATCTCTCTCTCTCTCTCTCTCTCTCTCTCTCTCTCTCTCTCTGTGTGTGCAAGAAAGAAATCTGATCAGACTTTTGTTTGGGAATGCAGGTACTTGATAGCATCTCACACAACAGACTATCAGCACCCGATGCTCTTCCTCAACACACTGGCCGTTTTTGTAATGGTTGTCGCCAAATTCCCTCACATGCACAAGGTCCGCATCTTTGGAATCAATGCAGACCAATGAAACCCTTTAGCAAAGACAAAAAAAAAAAACAATACCAGGCTAGGCTAGGTATGTGTATAAAAAATGCATTCGATTTTTTTAGTATTTTGGAATCTGGAATCCAATCACCAATGCCAACCGCTGAGGAAATGCGTTATATGGGTCCTCCCAGTCCCATCCCTTTCTCTTTTGTGGTATCTTAACTTTCTTTTTATTTGTATTATATATCCCAAAAAGCTGCTGGGTAAAAAGAGCTAGCAATCTAGGATTTGAATGAATAGTTTGGGCATGCTGGTTCTATGTATACAACACTTCTTTTGGTTTTTTAGATCATTCATTATATTAAGAATTATATGATTATTCATTGTTAAGATGTGAAATCCAGAGAATTAATTCTTGAGATATGAGCCCCCAGAGAAATTTATGACTGGTTTTGTAGCTAGTGCATATCGTTTTTGTATCCATTCGTCCAATGTAACCGCCAAAAACTAAAATAATGCTTTGAGCTTAATCTTATATTGTATGTACATTCTTATGTTGGTTACAAAGTGATGATATCCTCCACTTCTCTCACTGATGAAACAACACTGAGATGAAGTTGCATCTTGGACAGTACTTGTTCAACGCTTCCTCTGAACCCTTTCTTCTCCTCTCCATCTCCTTTGTTGGCTTCCCAAAGTCCCAAACCATATGCAATTCATCACAATCAAGATTCACGTTAACTAATAATACATATACTCCTTAATTATGTTGTAATTTTGATCTATGTTTTTTCCTTTCCAATATTCAAAAACCCAAAACTTGTGTGAAAACGTGAACCAAGCTAATAAACCGAAGCCAGACCAGAAAAGCAAAGTGAATCTACTGACAACTCGTATAAGTGGGAGGGTGAATGTGCTTCTTCATTCTTGCCAAAAAGGTTTAGCAGGGTTGCATCGATAATGGAGAAAACTTTCATCATGATCAAGCCCGACGGTGTCCAGAGGCGACTAGTACGTTTCCCTTACTTTCTTCCTCTTCTTTTTCTATTTTATAAAGGTTGAGTGTGATGCAAGGATGAATACATATTGTTGGTGTTTCAGATCCCTGAAATCATCCGCAGGTTTGAAGACAAGGGTTTCAGTTTGAAGGGTAATTGATTCCAAACTTGCTTGAAGATTAAATGAAGGTGTATAAGTCTTTGAGTCGGTTCACATCCTCCAGCATGCAGATTGTTTGGTTTAGGGGGGTGGATCTTTCTTTTACAATACATATAAGGTTTGCTGGTTGTTAACTAAAATTTCGTTGACTAATTCAACATATTTGCGGTATTATTTGACTCGTTCCAGTTTCACCAAACAATTAATATAGTAATGACTTTATTTTTTTTTTTGTGGATCAAACAATATATAGAGTAATGACTAATGACACAATTTGTGAAATCTTGGTTTTAGAAGTGGTAGGTTGATATTTGATGATAGGTATATGTATTGAAATTCGACATTCTTGTTTTTATAAGTTAACCTATCAACAAAAGACTAAAAAATCACCATGTTGGGAAAAACCTAATACATATATATCCTATGACCATTAATTTGTGGGTCTTACAAGTGAAGCCAATCAATCAAATCCTGCCAGTTTTGGAATCTGAGAATGGGAAACCCAAGTCGCACCAAGACCAGTTGGCACATGTGAGTAGAGAACTCACACATCACAAACAGATGATTCCTTGAAGTAGTTTGCCAATCGTTCATCATAAAAGCTTGACAACCCGTAGATTGAAGGAATCCCCACGACTCTAGGAGCATTTGAGCCGACGAAATCAATTAGAAGACCAAGATCACTCCATTTATCATACCAACTTCACATCTCCCACCTTACAAGATAGAAGATAAAAAAATTATGGTCTTTGTATACATAATAATGTTAGAAGAAAACAAATACTTTCAATCATACATATCATCTTTAGAGTTAGTTATTCATATCCAATGAATTCGTTATTGTTGATTATTCGTTACCAAGGACATTTTAGCACACGTGAGGTGTGACTTGAGCACAAAAGGGCAATTTGACAAAATCGTGATCCCACGACCTGAATATTGTAATTTGTGTTATATATTGTTAGTGTGTCACTCAATGAATTAATTAAATAGGATTTATATGACGCATCAAACCAAAGCAAAATGATAGAGGATTTATTTAAGTAGGTGGGTCACATTAATATCGCTCACGTCACGACTCGTCACGATAACTATAATTTGTTCATTTACCAATAGGCAAATGGAAAATGATAAAACAAACGATGACAAAATCAAAATGAGACCAAGCAACAACAAAAGGAACAAGAAGAAACATTTTCACAAAAAAAGTTCAAGATGTATAATTTGTATTTATCTCAGTTGAAAAGTCTAGAGAAGAAGAGTAATAGTATATAAAAAATCATCATATGGTTATTATTATTGAAATGAAAGTAATAAGAATTAGAAAAGACAAGTTGAGTAGGTGCAGACAATGTAAGTGCGTGTGATTTATATAAGTTGACAATTTCCATAAATAATTTTTTTAAAAAATAAAAAAAATGAGAGAAGAAAAAAACAAAGGGAAAGGATCATTGTTCGTTAATATTCGTACCCTTTCTTTCTGTCTTTCTTTCGAACAAAAATTACCGAAATTCTCGCGAGAGGAAGATCATTTGGTTTGCTTCACTTAAAAAATTTCTTTTTTTCCTTCCCTCGCGAGGAGATGTAAAGACGAAGAAGAAAGGGCGTGACTTGAATCGATGCAACATTTTGGGCACACCAGTTTTTAAACTCATTTCCTTTTCATATTTTTAGAAAGAACAAATTTTGATTCAACGGGTTTGGATATTGTGCAGCAGATGTAAGTACATTCCTTCAAATTCTTCTCTTTTTAGTGGGTCGGAGATTTCTGTTGAACTACTGACATATTTCTATAGGGCAAAGTCTCTGTTTTTGATACAGATTTTCACAATTTTTTTTTTTTTTTTGGATTTTGACTCTCTTTTATATGTATAGAAGTGTGGTGGTGGTGATGGGTAGCGGAGGGAACGAGGAAGATGAGGATCGGTTCTCCGATGCTCGCGAAGAGGTTTCATCTGTTTCCGATTGCAACTCGGAAGTCGCCGATGAATTTGTTCAAGCAACTGGCGATTTAGACCTTTGGACCATGAATCCAGAGAGTGTTACTAACCGCCGACACAAGTTCTTCCAATCTATGGGTTTTAGTTTTAAAAAGAGAGACGTTGATGTCGTCGACCTTCTTCTTGGAGATTCTTGTCCCGACCATATTATTCCCGTTTTAAACTCTGACGAGGAGGAGAAGAAGCTTTTGTTGAGGAATGAATCTACATCCTCTGATCGATCCTCTGTTTCAACTTCTTCTTCTCTGGCTGAGGCATTCAGTTTCAGAGGAGCCTTTCTGGAGCGCGCCAAGAGAATTGATGATCAGATTCTGTTAACGAGAGATTGTTCCAGTAATAGCAGCAGCATCGCCGAGGGATTGAGCGAGTCTGGTTCGAGCAGGTCCGGTGGCTCTCCGTTGAGTCGTTATGAGGATTCGCCTAAGAAGGGAGGAGCTGCTAAAGGGTGGTTGAAGAAGCTAGGTGTTCTAACACACGTTCTTGACAAGAATGAAGAGTCCATCGATGGTGGTGAGTCTTTGGGATCATCCACACGGAGGCAACTAACTCGAGTTCAGTCTTTTAAAAAGCAGTTCAAGGAGCTCTCGTCTCTGTGCATCGGACAAGAGTTCTCGGCGCACGATGGATCCATTGTAGTGATGAAGTTTTCTCATGACGGCAAGTACTTAGCCAGCGCTGGTGAAGACTGTGTCGTGCGAGTGTGGAACATAACGGAAGAAGAGAGGAGAGACAATAAGTTCGAAGTGGCTGAGTTTGATTCAAGCTCTAACTGTGTTTACTTTGGAATGAATGACAAGTCACAGATTGAGCCGTTAAACATTGAGGATGAGAAAATCGAAAAGAGTAGAAGATTGTTGAGGAAGAAGTCAGAATCGACTTGCGCTGTGTTGCCTTCAAAGGTCTTTACTGTATCTGAAACCCCTCACCATGAGTTCCGTGGACATTTAGGTGAAATCTTGGATCTTTCTTGGTCGGAGAAAGGGGTAAGTTCAATTTTTCAGAGCCTTCTTGTGGTTTATTTTAGAGGCAATCTATGGTACTATAATTAACAATTTTGTGGTGTTGCATGTGCTGCCTGTAGTTTCTACTGTCATCTTCTGTGGATGAGACTGTTCGATTATGGAGAGTTGGTTCCTCTGATGATGAATGTATCAGAGTTTTCTCTCATAAGAGCTTTGGTGAGTTTCTTTCTTTATCTGCCAGTGCTGCTTTGCTTTCGATCGGTATGTCTTCTTATATAGGCACCTTAGCTTGTCTCTTTCTCCTCCTCCTTTTGCAGTGACCTGTGTGGCATTCAATCCTGTGGATGACAATTACTTTATAAGCGGGTCCGTCGATGGCATAGTCCGTATATGGGATGTTTCCCGTTTCAGGGTTGTTGACTATACAGATATAAGAGAGATTGTCACCGCTTTGTGCTATCGCCCTGATGCCAAGGGTGCAGTCGTAGGTTCTATGACTGGAGAATGTCGCTTTTACCATACTATTGGTATATATGTTTTTACTTGAAAAAATGTGTAAAACGCTTGGAACCCATCTTTGTATGTTTTTGACATCTTTTGAACCTCTCTCTCTCTCTCTCTCCTCAGATAACCTGCTGCAACTGGATAGAGAGATCAGTTTCCATGGGGGTAAGAAGAAGGTCCCTAGCAAAAGGATCACTGGTTTTCAGTTTTTTCCTGGTGACTCCGACAAAGTAATGGTCACTTGTGCTGATTCTCAAATCCGAATCATCTGCGGAGTCGATACAATCTGCAAGCTTAAGAAAGGTTTCTACAATCAAGTTGCTTCTCTTCCTTTGAATGCTTTTGTGAGTTTGTTCTGATATATATTTTTTTTCTTTGGTTATTTTTTTGGTGGATGTTTTGCAGCTTCAAGTCTTAGGACAACACTGAGCCCAACCTCTGCTTTGTTCACATCGGATGGGAAACACATTGTGTCAACAATAGAGGACTCAGGGATTCATGTTTGGGACTACTCTCAACCCAACAAAAAGGCTGCTTCTTCTCCGAAACCAAAAACGATCAGGTCTTACGAGGGATTTCTCTCAGACAATGTGTCTGTTGCCATACCTTGGCTAGGCCAGGGGAAAGAAGAGGACAGTTTCATTGCTGATTTAGAGAAAAAGTTTGCTCATTTCCCGTTGCCGATGGACTGTTTCTCTCCAATGAAAGGAGCAACAACGTGGCCGGAAGAGAAACTTGGAGTAGTACCAGGTGCAGGTGCAGCAGCGATTTCAGCTATAGCCAGCAGCAGATCCAAGCTGAGGCTCTTGAGGAGTGTGTGCCAGAACGTCAACGTTTCTACGCCGCACCTGTGGGGGCTTGTGATTGTGACAGCTACTTGGGACGGTAGAATCAGGGTGTTCCATAACTATGGGTTACCAGTTCGGGTCTAAGTAAAGACATAGTGAAACAGTGTGTACACTTGCAGTGTTAAGAGTAGTAGCATTCTTTGATTTCCTTTTAGCTTACTTTAGCTTTAAGATCATGAGCTAAAGTTGGTCACTTTGTATTTTGCGTATATGTTATATGTGAGATCTACAGTAAAAACTCTATAAATTAATACTCGATAAATTAATAAACGCTATAAATTAATAATTTTTCATGGTCTCGAGTTGGGCCAGTTCAAAATATAACTCGATTCGATAAGATAATAAGATAATAATTTTAGCAAAGCTTCTATGTAAATATATGGTCCCATTAATATCATAAATTAATAATTACCATAAATAAATTTTGATATAAACATATAAATCAAATAATTTATTAAAATATAAGTTCAGTGATGTTTTTATTTATTTTAACTTAAAATTTTCTTAGAAATCATCTTTAATATTAGAAATAATTATTTAAAGATTATAATTTTTTAAAAAAATCTCTTTCAAAATTGATAAAAAATAGAAAATATTTCTTTCTTTGAAATCTATAAATTAATAACTCTATAAATTAATAAAATATCAAAGTCCTAACATTATTAATTTATAGAGTTTTTACTGTATTATATTATGTTCTGTGTGGATAAACACCGACGGTAATTTAAAATTTGTTAACGTAGAAGAATGTGATTGACTACTTAACATAAACAGATTTACCCTAAACTCCTTAAGGCGTTCTCGTTATGCTCATCTGATTCAATTACTCAAATTAGTGCTATATGTGAGATCTGTGCTATATGGGAGATCTGTGCTATATATGAGGTATGTGCTATATGCGGTGATATATGTGAGACCTGTGCTATATGCTCGCCTGGTGCTATATGTGAGACCTGTGCTATATGCTCGTCTGGTGCTATATGTGAGAACTATTATATTATGTGCTGCGTGTAAATAAACACCTACTGTGATTTATAATTTGTCAACTTTGAAAAATGTGATTGACCACTTAACATAAACAGATTTACCACTAAATTGAGTAATTGGA
Organism: Eutrema salsugineum; assembly: GCF_000478725.1. NCBI lineage: Eukaryota > Viridiplantae > Streptophyta > Magnoliopsida > Brassicales > Brassicaceae > Eutrema > Eutrema salsugineum. Next base: position 2,254,588 of record NW_006256877.1, on the reverse strand, counting down.
TCAGATGAGCATAACGAGAACGTCTTAAGGGGCACTACTTCTTAATCTCTCCCCCTTTCCTATCCATTAAGAGTAAGAAAATAAAAACATACAAAACAAAGAGAAAAAAAACAGACTTGGTCTCCCTTTATCCTCAAAACTTGACCAAAACGTCTCTCTCTAATGGGGGTGGGTTTTAACAAGTCAATAATAATAATAAGAAAAAAAAAAAAAAGCATTAGACATTTTAGAGCTCGTCGTGAGACTCATCCTCCTCGTCGGTCGCTGAATCTCCTCCTGCAGCACCTGGTGCACCACCAGATCTCTGATAAACGGCCGTGATGATTGGGTTACACACTGCCTCTACTTCCTTGAGCTTCTCCTCATAATCTTCTTTCTCCGAGTTTTGGTTCTCGTCAAGCCACTCCAAGGCTTCTTTGGTGGCAGCTTCAATCTTGTCCTTCTCGTCCGCCTCCAATTTGTCAGCGAGCTTGTCCTTGTCGCTCACTTGGTTCTTCATGTTGTACACGTATGTCTCCAGGCTGTTCCTGGCGTCGATCCTCTCCTTCACCTTCTTGTCTTCCTCTGCAAACTCCTCTGCCTCCTTCACCATCCGCTCAATCTCTTCCTGGCTCAGTCGACCCTTCTCGTTTGTGATTGTGATCTTCTCTGATTTACCACTCGCCTTGTCCTCTGCTTTCACGTTCAGGATACCATTCGCGTCCACTTCAAACGTGACCTCGATTTGAGGTGTTCCTCTGCCAAAACCAAAACCAATATATGAGTCCCTTATATTGATTCACAATTCTTACCTCCTAAGGAAAGAGACGCAAATGGAAGGAATATTTTAAAGACAGACAAACCTTGGTGCCGGTGGGATTCCGGTGAGGTCGAATTTCCCGAGCAGCCTGCAGTCCTTGGTGAGACTTCGCTCACCTTCAAAGACCTGGATGGAGACCGTTGTCTGCTGGTCTTGGTATGTCGTGAAAACCTGAGATTTCTTGGTCGGAATAACCGTGTTTCTCGGGATCAGCTTTGTCATCACTCCTCCCACTGTCTCGATACCCAAAGTGAGTGGCGCAACGTCAAGAAGAAGGATATCTTTCGTCTCGTCACCGCCTTCTCCGCTCAAGATACCACCCTGGACGGCAGCACCATAAGCGACAGCCTCGTCCGGGTTCACACCCTTGTTGGGCTCTTTCCCTTCAAAGAAGTCCTTCAACAGCTGCTGAACCTTTGGGATCCTAGTGCTTCCACCAACAAGCACGATCTCATCGATCTGGCTCTTCTGTAGACCAGCATCATCCATGGCCTTCTTCACCGGTCCCATCGTCTTCCTGAACAAGTCGTTGTTCAGCTCCTCGAAACGAGCTCTCGTCAGTGGCTCGGAGAAATCAACACCATCGAAGAGGGACTCGATCTCTACACGGACTTGGTGCTGGCTACTAAGAGCTCTCTTGGCCCTCTCACATTCCCTGCGGAGCTTACCTAGAGCCTTGTTGTCCTTGCTGATGTCCTTTTGGTGCTTCTTCTTGATCAACTTGATAAAGTAGTCCATGATCCTGTGGTCAAAGTCCTCACCTGCACATGATCACAAAGACACAAGGTGGTTAGCACCAACATCCATCCATACGAATTTCACACCCCAAAAAAAAAACTTGTATTTCTGTGGTTTTAGGGTAAGTTACCTCCCAAGTGAGTGTCACCATTTGTGGAGAGAACCTCGAACACTCCGTTATCAATGGTCAAGACACTGACATCAAAGGTACCACCACCAAGGTCAAAGACGAGGATGTTCTTCTCACCACCCTTCTTATCAAGACCGTAGGCAATAGCAGCAGCAGTGGGTTCGTTGATGATTCTAGCAACATTGAGGCCAGCAATTACACCAGCATCCTTGGTCGCCTGCCTCTGGGCATCGTTGAAGTAAGCTGCACATAATCAACGCCAGATAAAGAGTCAATAAACTGTGTATATATATATACAGATATATATATATACAAGGGGTATTGACAACAAGCTAACCTGGAACAGTGACAACAGCGTCCTTGATTTTCTTTCCAAGGTAAGCTTCAGCTGTCTCCTTCATCTTAGTCAGAATCATGGCACTGATCTCCTCAGGAGAGAAAACCTTGGTCTCACCATCCTTGATCTTGACTTGAATGTATGGCTTGCCGTCCTTGTTCACGATCTGGTAAGGTACAAGCTTCTTGTCCTTTTGGACTTCTTTGTCCTCGAATCTGCCATAACCCAAAACAAGAATTAAAGCAACAGTCCATTTGCATTGTGAAAAAAAAAAACAGAAACAATGGAATTACTTTCGCCCGATCAGCCTCTTGACGTCGAAGATGGTTCTCTCTGGGTTAACAGCCGCCTGGTTCTTAGCAGCCTCACCAATGAGCCTCTCGGAGTCGGTGAAACCAACCCAGGAAGGTGTAATACGGTTTCCTTGGTCATTGGCAATGATTTCAACATGGCCATTCTTGTAAACACCAACACAAGAGTATGTTGTACCAAGATCTATCCCTATAACTGTTCCCAACTTGGTGGCCTCTTCTTTAGCAGTGGAAAACGCAAATAGACATCCTGAACCATATATGAATCCCAGTCGTCAACATAATGGAAACACAAATCTCTCAACTCAGTACAGCAAATATTTGACTACTGATAAACCAACTACCTAATTTTCTCACTACATTATCCAGGAATGAATCTCTACCGAACAATTATCTTTAAGATCATGGTTACCCGTGAGAAACGAGATCTAATCTTAAAAGATGGTAAAGTTGTAAGCAAACAAAACCATTAAAATCTCAAGGAACAACGAAATGATAGTTTAAAATCAAACATGAATGCAGAGACTGATTATGCCGATTTGATCAGACTAAAGAGATACACAAACCTCAGAGAAGAACATGCTCATACAAAGACAATTAGATCGAGACGTATTAGAGTAAAGCAGAGAAAGGAGAGAAATCACTGACCGAAGAAGATAATCGCCAGCACAACGGTGCCGTTTGCTCCAAACGAGCGAGCCATATCGAGTGTATTCGATCTCCCTTTTCTCTTTAGATCTTCGAACAAGAGCTCTTCTCCTTCTTCTTCTTTTTTTTTTTTTTAGTTTCAGTTCCTCAGTTGAATGGCTTTTATATATAGTCCCCGAATGTGATGGTGAAGTAGTCGCTTTTTATGGAAGAAATAATAAAAAAACTTTATGTCATCGAGGATGACTTGGACCAATTATATCGCGATGATCTATAGCACCAGCCAATCAGAGTAGGTCTTGTGTTGGAGTAATCGTGGCCGTTGGTTACCTACTTCGTTTCTTTCTTCTTCGTTCTAGAGAATGGGCTTTCTTCTTTTTTTTACGTTAGGCCCAGACTTTTCTTGAGTCCTCCCACATCTTCGTTAACTATTTTGCTAATTAATTCAGAAAATATATTTATTGCTCGTGTACTTCAGACTTTTTTTTTTTTTTGATTGACTCGTGTACTTAAGACTTAGGAGGGCGAGTTGTGACGATAAGCTAGGACATATAATACGAGGATTAAAGTATGAAGCACTTCAAGAAAAGAAAATAAAAAGAGGAAAAAAAAGAGAGAGAAATTTGGCATTGAATTAGTACCAAATCTTTTTGTTAATCGGTTTTTGTGGAATTAGGGGTTAAAAAAAATTGGATAAAAGAAATTGTTTCATTGAAGATGACAAGTTAATTGTACATACAAGAAATTTTTGATCGACTCTAAAGTCTAAAGGTCAAAAGCTATAAAGAGTGTACAAGGAAGTGAAGAAACTAACAGTTGGACATAGTTGTGTGTGTTTCTTCTAATTGCAAATTCACACAGCACTTTCAAGCAAACCTTGAGCATCTATAAGATAGTAAGACTCAGGAGGAGGATGAGCATTAAATTAGTTTATGGACTTGCTCATACTCATCAATGCCTTGTACATCAGACTCTTGTTCCCCTTTCTCGAACAAGATTGCTTTATCTCCACTATCTCTCTATTTCTCGACACTGATATCGCTCTTTGTGGCTCCAGTAAGGCCTTTCATCCACAAAAAAAAAAAAAAAACACAGAGCATAAGAAGATTCACTAACTATGTTGATAACAACTGAAGCTGAATATATATACAGACTGGACAATATTGGGAGCTTGTGAAACTGAGTATCCGATCTTCCGTATTGAATTTGAGGACAATACCCAGACCACACGAAAAAGACTCAGTTTGCCAAGCTGCATCGATATTGCAGCTGACTTTGACTGGCTGTGTGGTTGGAGTTGAGATCGGAGAGGATTAACTCATTGGGTGGACAATTGTCTGTGCCTCATGTCAAACTCTGGCTTTCGATATTGTCTTTGTAAGAATTTTATTCTCCGAAAAGGTTCTGTTTGAAAAAAAAACTTATGATTTTACATGATGTTTATAATTTTTTTAATGATTTTTGTTTTAATAAAAAAATCTTATGAATTTTTTTTTAATTAACAAAAAATGATCTACATGTATATTATAATTAGATGATTGATTATAATTCATAAGTGATGCCATCTAAATAAAAATTCGGAGGAAAAAAAGTAGACAATGATAAATGGCTGATAGAACTTTTGGTTACTATTATCTAATTATTACTAAAAGGAAAAAATTATAAAAAATGCAAAGTCAAACATTTTCTATTTTTTCTCATTTTTTAAAGTGTTTCATATGTATTTTTTTACGGATAATCTTGTAATTTTTTTTTTTAAAACGAAAAACATTTCTTTCTATATATTAGTAGGATAATTATATAATGAATCATTCCATTAAGACAAAAAAGAGCTAAAATATTAAAAAAAAAAAAAACACAAAAAAAATGTCCAAGAGTGTAAATGGTGTTGTGGTTGCTCTTATCCTGATTTATTTTTTCATTTCAATAGGTAAATTATATTATATTATTTTTCAATTTAAATTTTTATGTTTACATTTTATAAGATCATTAAATTTTAAAATTTTTAATATATAAACAAAAAATTGCTTATGATGCAAAATGATTCACCTTGAACCTTGAAATCTATGTTTCTCGTGAAGGGAATCATGAGATTATAGATGATGCGTTTAGAGAAGAAAAGAAGACCAGGAAGCATGGACTGCTGAATTGGATGAAACATAAGGTACACATTTGAATGTAGAAGTTATATGACTTTGATACACTTTTACCGTTGGTTGTTCTTATTAAATTTAGAGCATTTCCCCCAACATCATAACCTCATACTATAGTTAGTACTGTTGCGAACAGTGTCTTGTCCCTCATATATCTGACCCTCTATGTGCTTCAAAAGAATTATGCTCCTGGTGTGCATGAGATATCACACAGCCTCATTCCCCTTAGTGGATTGTCTTCTTTTTTTTTTTTTTCCTGGAGGTGCGTCTCTTGCCATTTTTTCTCTCATTACTGTTTTACTATCAGAAAAAGGACAACAATTTGGGGGATCAAGCATCAGCGACAAGTCCAGTGCGGTCAAGTCCAACAGTACACCGTCAACTCCTCAAGGGGAAGGCAGTACTTTTCATACAGAATCAAGACTTTCAGAAAGCTCACCATTGGCTGATCAACTCTTTGAGCCTAAGGAAGATAAAGAAGCTCATGAAGACAGATCTCATGAGATAGAGACACCTGAGGTGCATGGAGATTTTCTCACAGCTGATAGCCCATTCTGTTTCCATCAATTTGCTTTTTTTAGCTTCCTTTAGAACAACTGATCCACGATTTTAGGCATTGTTTGCATGTTCCCAGACTAGAAGAAAAATGATCGACCAGATGGTAGTACTGAAGGAACACCAAAAGATTTTATCTGAGGAGATGGCGATACAATCAAGGTCTTTTAAACGGTTGTCAGAAGAGGCTGCAAAAGCTCCTCAAAATGAAGAAATTAAAGTAATCTTAACTTTCTGTTCATTAATCTTTATCAGAATTTGAATCAAATTATGCATATATATACCTTCCCGGTTCATTTCAATAGGTAATTATATTATATTATTTTTTCAATTTAAATTTTTATGATGCCCTGGTCTGAGACGTGCCAAGCAGTTTTTGTTACCAACCCAAAAGCAGAAGCAGGTGCAGCAACCAAGGAAGCAGCAATGAATGGGTTCACCTCCTGTACCAAGAGAAGAGGGGAGAAAATGATTCACCTTCCCCTTTCTTTTCTCCTATTATAAATGAAAGGAGTTAGGAAGCCGACGATCTGATTTGAGTAGTTCTGGTAGCGTCCTGTTAGCCAATGATGCTTAGCTGGTCTCGAATGAGCTCAAGTAGTTGAGTAGCTAAAGGCGTTGCCTTAAAGGAATGAATGTCCTATCTTCGGGTAGCTTCCTACAGATTTTTCTTCCCTTATTTATGGAAGTTCCTGGATTGTGCGAAATAAGAACATAGGGTATTGACTGATTAGCTGCTCAAGCTACATTTCAAAGGTGAAGAGTGAACCTTTTTTCTGTTGTTAGCTGAGCTTATACTCTCCTTCTCTTCCGTTTCGAGTTGGTTTGCAAACCAAGTAGGAGAAACATGAGATTAGGTAAGTAATAGTTCTACTGCTAACCCCTTACCTACACCCGATGAATGCCTTTGAGATCAGGATGTTCTACCGCTTTTCCTAGGGAAGGTATATACTACCGATAGTATTCCGCTTTGTGAAAGTGCCATAAAAACTCTCTTCGCGTCAACGATATCCATCTAACCATCTAACGAGATTTGCTTCGGGTAAGATTCCCTGATCTGAAATTTCGTTAGTGAGCTGGTTCGGTATATCCCTTTAATTAACCTAAAATGTACATTCGATAGGGAACTTTGATTATCAAATGGGTTTGGTTTATTAGTTTCTCAGCACTTATATCGCTCTTTGTGGCTCTGGTAAGGTCTTTACATCCTCAAAAAAAGTAAAAACACAGAGCAGAAGAAGATTCACTAACTATGTTGATAACAACTGAAGCTGAATATATTTTATATATATATATATATGTATATACAAATTGATACAAGTGCTATACCAGTATTCTTGGCTGGCTTGGGGAGCTTGAACGTTTCAGTAGAGATCCTGAACGTAAGAGAGCAAATCTCATAGGAGAGTTTGTTCTTTTACCTGCAACATCCACACACACACACTTTACTTTACTTTGTCTGAAATCATCTTAAGGAAATATCATTGTCTAGTTGTTGTTGTACTACTTTGTGTTCTGTTGCTCATGTTGTTGTGTAGAATGGGTGAGAAGGAGAAGCTTCCTGTCTTGTTAGTATCTTTCCTGCATTCGACCAACCAATTATCCGAATTACAAAGAAGCAATAAAACCCGAAACATAAGAAGAAGATTAGAATCACTCCAAGTCTTCCTCTCTTCCTCTACAACTGCTCCACCCACCAGCTTCACGGTATTTACCAGGCGGCGAGCTTCGGAGGAACAAACATCGAGAATCTCTTGCTGGCGAATCCAGTTTCTCTGCTCAGGTGTGTTTGCCACTCCAAGAAGATTCCTTCCGACCCATTCTCCATCACTACGACGGCCCCAAGTTCCGCCTCGAACTCAGCATCCCTGAGGTTTGTCTCTTTTAAGACATCCCTAATGTTAAGTCTTTTAACTATTGGTTCTGATCAATCTTGCTTGTGTTTTTGCAGGTGCTTTCTCTATTGGACATTATTGGACATTTTTGCTGAGCAAAACCCTTGATTTTATTTTGTTGGGATAACAATTGGGATAAACACACAAAATACCAGAAAGAGAAGTAGTATTTGTCTCAAGAAGATGGTGGTAGTTTATATTTTACCTCATCTGTTTTATGAGGTAAAATAATTACTTTTTTAAAAATTTGGATTTGATCTGGTATCCATGAGTTCGCATCCGCTGTTATTGTGAATACGAAGGACAATATTGGAATGAACAGTAAAAAATCACATAATAGCTAGAAGTGTCTTATGTTGTAATATGAGTTTCAAAAAGTATCTTTTAATGTAATTACCTCTCGTTTAAATAGTCTTCTTGAGTTTTTTTTTGTTTTTGTTTTAGTAGTATATGTTTCTAGAGTAATTTCCAGTTAAGAGGATATGTGAATTTACAAGAATGGTCTAGGGGATAAACAATCATCTGTCTATCACTTGTTTGTGTAAAGTAAATAAAGTTTCATGTGTATACCCAAAAATTGAGAGTCCGATTCTGTATATTGCTCTTTTTCTTCCCACCTAATTCTATATTTTTCATCTGGTATTTCCTTATATTTTTAAAACAAGGCCATGCACTTTTGCAATGGTCACCAAAACAATGCCTCACAAAAGCGGAAGCTATGGGTAAATGCTTATAATTCACTCTACCTTATCCAAAAATTAACTTTAACAAGAAAAGTGTATGTCAAAGCAAATCGACAGAGGTTTAGTGTTGTAACAAGAAGCACTTGGGTTTTTTCTTTCTTTTTTTTGTTCCAACTTTAAACTTCATTAAATCAAATCACAATGTTCAACAGAGCTCAAAAAGCTTTTTTCGCCCACCTCGGCATTGAAAAATCAGGAAACGTAAACAAAAAAAACAACTCGTAGAGAAAGATAACGCCAACATGCATATCATTAACATAGGCATAGATCTCCGTGTGTGTATCCTGATAGTTGAGGATATTCACAGGACCTAGAGACCGAGATCATTTGAATTTCTTCACACTCTCTCACATTTGCTATGATTAAGGTTTCACGCATCGCCCAAGCTTCTACTGCTACCGCCATGTGGACATGTGGCTGGGAGCTTGCGAAACTGAGTACCCAATCTTCCGCATTGAATTTGAGAATAATACCCAAACCACACGACAAAGCCTCAGCTTGCCAAGCTCCATCGATATTGCAGCTGACTCTGACTGGCTGTGTCGTTGGAGTTGAGGTTGGAGGGGATTTAGTCATTGGGTGGATAATTGTCTGCGCCTCATGTCAAGCTTTGGCTTCCAATATTGCCTTTGTAAGGATTTCTTTCTCTGAAAAGGTTTTGTTTGAAAAAAAAACTTGGGAATTTACATGATGTCTATAAAAAAAATTATGATTTTTATTTTTATAGAAACTTCTTTTTGTTACGGAATATGTTATGAATTTTTTTTTTCATAAAAAAATGATCTACATATATTATAATTAGATTATTGATTAAAATTCATAATTGATGCCATTTAAATCAAAATTCGGAGAAAAAAAAGTAAGACAAAGATAAATGGCTGATAGAACTTTTGATTACTATTATCTAATTATTACTAAAAAGAAAAAAAAATATGAAAAATTCATAGTCATATATTTCCTATTTTTTCTCTTTTTTTAAGTGTTCCATATGCATTTTTAACGGATAACCTTGTGATTTTATTTTTCAAAAAATAGAAAAAACATTTCTTTCTATATATTACTAGGATAATTATATAATGAATCATTCCATTAAGACAAAAAAAAGAGCTAAAATAAAAAAAATAAAAACAAAGAAAAATGTCTAAGAGGGTAAATCGTGTCTTGGTTGCTCTTATCATGATTTGTTTTTTCATTTCGATAGGTAAATTATATTATATTATTTTAAAATTTAAATTTATGTTTACATTTTATAAGATCATTAAATTTTAACTTTTTAATATATAAACAAAAAATTGCTTATGATGCAAAATTTTGACTTCTGAAACAAATTAAATCCATCTAGTTGGTGATTTACTATACAATAGAATAGATTGTGTTATTCTTAAGCTTTTTAAGAGATTTTTGGCTCAAACCTCACTCTTTTTCGAAGCTGATTTCAATTCTGCCATCAATTCTCTCTTTCCAGCAAGGTATGAACCTCAAACTCACCATTCTTACTAGATTTTGAACTTAAGGTTTTCTTTAAAAACCCAAAATCTTGGTCTATTGATGGTGGAAGTAGCTTAAAAATGGTAGATTATCCATTTAGGTTATCTAAAAATCGATTTCAGCACCAGTTCGCAGACGAAACTTCAGAGGATGAATGATTGATCAGCACTTCACTACCATCACGGTTCTATCATAATTTTCTTTTCTTTTATCTTATTTTATCTTATTTTGCTTTTATTCACCATCCTTTCACTAACTTTTTCACACTGGGGACAGTGTGATTCAAGTCTGGGGGAGGATGTCTATCCGTACTAATCATTTTCCTGCTTTGCTTTTAATTTTCAAGTACTTTTTAAATTTAAGTATGTAACCTATTCGACATTAAGTATTTTTCAGGAATGTTTGACGCAAAACTATGATGATTTAGACCTGCACACTTCTACACTATACATGATAGCTCATTTGTGGTTAGCACTAGACTAGGCGGTAGCTAGAGTACTTGCACTACGAACTCCCACCAGAGGACTTCTATTCATGGAGATTCTTTCTGACAGGATATACTAGCTCATTTTATTTGGACTTAATATTGATATCTAATTTTCTCATCATTGATTTTAAGCAGTCATCGACATACACATCTAGGACGTCTTTTACCATCATTTTACCACTCTTTGTCGTCCTAGATGACCAGTTTATCTTTATCTGGTACCATACCCTAAACCCAAAACCTTTGTTTTCAATCCTCATGCATTCTCTCTTTAGTTTATATCAGCAGATATGTGCAAAAACGTCGGAGAGAAGAGGAGCGACGCAGTTTTCAGTCACTCGCAAAAGAGACTGAATGGAATTGGGAAGGAAGAGTATCAGAAACATAATAAAGCTTTACAAGACAGATATTAACTGGTAAATTCGTGCTCTCTAAGACTCTATATCTAAAGGTGTTCCCTTTCCCTAAAAAAAAAAAAAAAAACGTGAAAAGAGAAAAGGGAAACAAAAAGCCTAATGAGTCTTAGATTGTCGAAATTTATGGAGCAATGAGCAACCACTATTCGTTTAAGGAGCTATTGTTTTGAAAGATTTACAAAAATCTAAGTCTGGGGGAGTTTGGAGAGAACTTGAGGAAGAAGACCACAAATCTATGTCGAGAAAAAGTGACTGAAAACTGTGGATACCAACAGCTTCACTCTCTCTTGCGGTTTTGCATAATGTCCTGCATCCTCCAGATCTTCAGGTAACCCTTAAACACTTTAAGCCATACCCCCAAATAATCCTTCTTTACACCTAGCCTAGATTGCCTTGCCTAGATTTTCTTTGATGAGAACCACCGAGATTTTTAATGAATGTTAAGAGCTAGTTGACTGGAAGTTAGATCTTAGTGCATAGATTTCTGCATGATGGATTAACGGACTAGTTATGCCTGTATTGCTAGTGAGAATTTTCTAGGCTATTCCCGATTGATGCATACTGATTGATGTTGGTCTAGAAGTTTGGTCTCTGAAATTTTGTTTAGTTCCTGCGTTTTCAAACCTCTCGCCGAGATTTAGCCTTTGTTTTGTTTGAGGACAAACAAAAGACTAAGTCTGGGGGAGATGATAACACCGGATTTTGACCATTTTTATGGATCATTTTAATATCTTTTACAGGTGTTTTTACTCCATTTTCAAAGGTTTTCAAAGGATTTCTATGTTTCCGGATTTTAAAAGACTTTTCAGGTAATTTGGGATAAAGAGGCATAAAATGGAACAAAAAGACTCTTTTGGATAAATGCAGACCGTCAGAACTCTCATGGAGAGACGAAGACCTTCTCACCGTCTGATCACCCTCAAAATTGGACAACATATAGAAGAATCAACCAGCTTTCAAATGCACTTGGTTTGGAGACATTCCAAAGGTTGGATCTCAAGATAACCCATTAGCCCCGAAGCCACGCGGAGTCGGCCAGCAACTCACGCGACCGCGGCCAACAAGCTATTTGCCGCGGTCAGAAGCTTCCCGACCGCGGCCAACAAGCCAATTGCCGCGGTCACAGCACTCCCGACCGCGACATTCAACCTCCGACTTAAAGCCCACTTATCTGAAGCCCAAAGTCATTCCCAGCCTCAATTCCGGAACCCTAGAGACCATGGAGTATTCGAGACTATAAATACATGTCATTTAGGTCGTTTTTAGAGAGAGATTTTACATACTTTACAGAAACCCTTTTCCTTTAGCCGTTTTTATGAGATTTTTGTAGAAGATTGTTCAAGTCCGAGTTCTTCAATAGAGAAGCATTCTTTATCTCTTTTCTTTACTGTTTTTCATTACTTTTATTAAAACCAATGATGATGTCGAACTCAGCCATGTCTGAGTAGATCCCGAATTGGGCTTAGGGTTCCCGAAAGGGGCTCTCATAATCGATTAAGACATCTAGGTTTATAGATCTGGGATTTCGACCTGTTCTCTGTTTATTCTTGTTCTTATTGCATGTATGCTTGATTGATCACCTAGTATCTGATCTAGATAGTTAGTGTTGCAAAAGTTTTCATTAAGTATCAGCCCTAGAATGAAACAAGCGATTTTTCTGTAGGAGTGGAAACCTACCTGCGGCGAGATCGTGAGTATTGACGAGTCTTATGCAGCTCTTGCGTTCTCTCCCTTCCAGGGCCAGAGTGGAAACCTACTGGTCACGGTTGCGAGAAACAGTTGGTTATGATCACGACAGTGACGTAGTCATACCGCCGTACTCTAGCTCTAGAACCCATATATTGCTATCCGTCAATCCCAATCTATCTACCTTAATCTTAAAACCGATTATGATCCCTTAGAGTTCCCAAAAGCTCAGCGTTTTTAGCCATAGTTTACAATTTCCATCGATTTTTACTTGCTTTCTTAGACCTGCATTTTAATTTCGTTAGTTCGTTATTTACTTGCTTTATTTACCTTTCATGCGATATTTTACTTGCCTTATCTTTGTTTAGTTCGATATTTTACTTGTTCTACTGCCTTTCATTCGATTTCTTTACTTGCTTTTTAGGATAGATTTATTTACTCTCTTTTGTTTTAGTTTAATTTGCAAGAAAAACAACTAACCTTTAAAACCAATTTAGTCTAGACATAAAGTTAAAAACCGTAGAAGAATACCAGGCACACAAATCTCTGTGGATTCGATCCCTAAATACTACAACTGATTAGCTGTGCACTTGCAGCTTTCATTTGTTTTGTTAAGGGTAAAACTTGTTCCCTCACGTAGTTGACACACTCAGCACTGCATCAGTTGTGCAAAGCGGCTTGCGGTAACAAACCCAACGGAAAATGTCTAATACATAAACCACAAAGTCCAAAGAAACAGTGCTACTGTTGGTACTTTGATTCAGATGGGTCTGTGGATTGTTGGTAAATAAGTCTGATGAGAAATGCCACTCATGGAAATTCTTCTTCAATCGACTACTTAATTAATATCGATAAATGTGGTTTTTGTTTCTCTTTTAGTTTGTTGTTTTTTTTTTATCCGTGTAAAAACGAAAGAAGTAACCATCGGTTTGGTCTACTCTTCTTAACTAATAAATATGAGAAGGTGAATAAAAGAGTCCACTTTTTATTTAATGAATTTGAATTATATTTACCAAAAGGAAAATGTCTAATACAAGAGCTAAAAAGCAGGACCCTTCATTGGCCAAAAACAGAATAAAAAACCACATGAAGATAAAGGGATTAAAAATCTAAGTTAGCAATTAGCTATAGGAGAACCAGAGCGACTCGTGCATCTTTTGTTGTACCATCTTGCAAGAAGCATGTCACGAACAAAAGCGTCTTGAAAATGTTATCCGTTGAGAGGAATACATGATTATGAATTCTGCTGTTCCTCTCCTTCCAAAGAGTGTACACAAAAGCCTGAGTAACTAACCTTTTCAAGAGAGTAGCTTTTCCAGTCTCAGTCATTCGTCGGGCAGTGGACAGGCTTATGCGTGATCGCCTACTCAGTTTCCTAGCTAGCAACATCTTCTTCCATTTATTATTTCTGTAAATAAAATAAAATTATTTTACCATAATACAAAAAAATACAAAACAAAAAAGATGAGGTAAAATAATTACTTTTTAAAATATCTGGGTTTGCTCTGGTATCCATGAGTTCACATCCGCTGTTATCGTGAACACGAGGGACAATATCGGAATGAACAGTAAAAAGTCACATAATAGCTAGAAGTGTCTTATGTTGTAATATGAGTTTCAAAAAGTATCTTTTAGTGTAATTGTCTCTCGTTTAAATTGGTTTTTTTGTTTTTGTTTTAGTAATATATATATTTGTTTCTAGAGTAATTTCCAGTTAAGAGGATATGTGAATTTACAAGAATGGTCTAGGGGATAAACAATCATCTGTTTATCACTTGTTTGTGTAAAGTAAATAAAGTTTCATGTGTATACCCAAAAATTGAGAGTCCGATCCTGTATATTGCTCTTTTTCTTCCCACCTAATTCTATATTTTTCATCTGGTATTTCCTTATATTTTTAAAACAAGGCCATGCACTTTTACAATGGTCACCAAAACAATACCTCACAAAAGCGGAAGCTATGGGTAAATGGTTATAATTCACTCTACCTTATCCAAAAACTAACTATAACAAGAAAAGTGTATGTCAAAGCAAATCGAAAGAGGTGTAGTGTTGTAACAAGAAGCACTTGGGGTTTTTTCTTTCTTTTTTTTGTTCCAACTTTAAACTTCATTAAATCAAATCACAATGTTCAAGAGAGCTCGAAAAGCTTTTTTTCGCCCACCTCGGCATTGAAAAATCAGGAAACATAAACGAAAAAAACAACTCATAGAGAAAGATAACGCCAACATGCATATCATTAACATAGGCATAGATCTCCGTGTGTATCCTGATAGTTGAGGATATTCACAGGACCTAGAGACCGAGAGCACTTAAATTTCTTCACACTCTCTCTCAATTGCTATGATTATGGTTTCACGCATCGCCCAAGCTTCTGCTGCTACCGCCATGTGGACATGTGGCTGGGAGCTTGCGAAACTGAGTACCCAATCTTCCGCATTGAATTAGAGAACAATACCCAGACCACACGACAAAGACTCAGCTTGCCAAGCTGCATCGATATTGGAACTGACTCTGACTGTCTGTGTCATTGGAGTTGAGGCTGGAGGGGATTAAGTCATTGGGTGGAAAATTGTCTGCGCCTCAGGTCAAGCTCTGGCTTCCAATATTGCCTTTGTAAGGATTTGTTTATCTGAAAAGGTTTTGTTTGAAAAAAAAAACTTGGGAATTTACATGATGTCTATAAACAAAATTATGATTTTTATTTTTATAAAAACTTCTTTTTGTTACGGAATATGTTATGAATTTAATTTTTTTTTTCATAAAAAAATGATCTACATATATTATAATTAGATTATTGATTAAAATTCATAATTGATTTTATTTAAATCAAAATTCGGAGAAAAAAAAGTAAGACAAAGATAAATGGCTGATAGAACTTTTGATTACTATTATCTAATTATTACTAAAAGGAAAAAAAATATGAAAAATTCATAGTCATATATTTCCTATTTTTTCTCCTTTTTTTAAGTGTTCCATATGCATTTTTTAACGGATAACCTTGTGATTTTAGTTTTCAAAAAATAGAAAAAACATTTCTTTCTATATAGTAGTAGGATAATATATAATGAATCATTCCATTAAGACAAAAGAAAGAGCTAAAATAAAAAAATAAAACAAAGAAAAATGTCCAAGAGGGTAAATGGTGTCTTGGTTGCTCTTATCATGATTTGTTTTTTCATTTCGATAGGTAAATTATATTATATTATTTTAAAATTTAAATTTATGTTTACATTTTATAAGATCATTAAATTTTAACTTTTTAATATATAAATAAAAAATTGCTTATGATGCAAAATTTTGACTTCTGAAACAAATTAAATCCATCTAGTTGGTGATTTACTATACAATAGAATAGATTGTGTTATTATTTAAACAAAACAAACTAAAAATGATTTTGTTAAGATTGTTTATTTTGTTAAAGGATTCTTGAATTTAGAAATAGAAAATTACAGTATTGTTAATTTTTTTGTTAAGATCACTAAATTATGAATTTTTAATTTAGATAATGGGTTGAATATGTTTTACTTAGTAATCTCTGGTCCATGAGGAATTGCCAAATGGTAATGCTCAAAGATCATGTGAATTTTATTATTCAAAAAAATGTTAACTATAATTAAAAATTAATATTACATTTTTTTAATCAAAATGATTTTCATTTTTTATACTCAATATTTATTATTTTATCAGGAATGTTTAATGTTGTTCATGGAAAAACTTCTCCTGGTGGAAAAACACCTGCCTATCGAGGAAGCCCTTCCCGTAAAGACCCATATTGTTCAAAATATCCAGCCGCGAAGGATCCAGTTGGCATCTGTACCAAACCAAATGCTGATGCGTTGTGCAAAGCGGCTTGCGGTAACAAACCCAACGGAAAATGTCTAATACATAAACCACAAAGTCCAAAGAAACAGTGCTACTGTTGGTACTTTGATTCAGATGGGTCTGTGGATTGTTGGTAAATAAGTCTGATGAGAAATGCCACTCATGGAAATTCTTCTTCAATCGACTACTTAATTAATATCGATAAATGTGGTTTTTGTTTCTCTTTTAGTTTGTTGTTTTTTTTTTATCCGTGTAAAAACGAAAGAAGTAACCATCGGTTTGGTCTACTCTTCTTAACTAATAAATATGAGAAGGTGAATAAAAGAGTCCACTTTTTATTTAATGAATTTGAATTATATTTACCAAAAGGAAAATGTCTAATACAAGAGCTAAAAATCAGGACCCTTCATTGGCCAAAAACAGAATAAAAAACCACATGAAGATAAAGGGATTAAAAATCTAAGTTAGCAATTAGCTATAGGAGAACCAGAGCGACTCGTGCATCTTTTGTTGTACCATCTTGCAAGAAGCATGTCACGAACAAAAGCGTCTTGAAAATGTTATCCGTTGAGAGGAATACATGATTATGAATTCTGCTGTTCCTCTCCTTCCAAAGAGTGTACACAAAAGCCTGAGCAACTAACCTTTTCAAGAGAGTAGCTTTTCCAATCTCAGTCATTCGTCGGGCAGTGGACAGGCTTATGCGTGATCGCCTACTCAGTTTCCTAGCTAGCAACATCTTCTTCCATTTATTATTTCTGTAAATAAAATAAAATTATTTTACCATAATACAAAAAAATACAAAACAAAAAAGATGAGGTAAAATAATTACTTTTTAAAATATCTGGGTTTGCTCTGGTATCCATGAGTTCACATCCGCTGTTATCGTGAACACGAGGGACAATATCGGAATGAACAGTAAAAAGTCACATAATAGCTAGAAGTGTCTTATGTTGTAATATGAGTTTCAAAAAGTATCTTTTAGTGTAATTGTCTCTCGTTTAAATTGGTTTTTTTGTTTTTGTTTTAGTAATATATATATTTGTTTCTAGAGTAATTTCCAGTTAAGAGGATATGTGAATTTACAAGAATGGTCTAGGGGATACACAATCATCTGTCTATCACTTGTTTGTGTAAAGTAAATAAAGTTTCATGTGTATACCCAAAAATTGAGAGTCCGATCCTGTATATTGCTCTTTTTCTTCCCACTTAATTCTATATTTTTCATCTGGTATTTCCTTATATTTTTAAAACAAGGCCATGCACTTTTACAATGGTCACCAAAACAATACCTCACAAAAGCGGAAGCTATGGGTAAATGGTTATAATTCACTCTACCTTATCCAAAAACTAACTATAACAAGAAAAGTGTATGTCAAAGCAAATCGAAAGAGGTTTAGTGTTGTAACAAGAAGCACTTGGGGTTTTTTCTTTCTTTTTTTTGTTCCAACTTTAAACTTCATTAAATCAAATCACAATGTTCAAGAGAGCTCGAAAAGCTTTTTTTTGCCCACCTCGGCATTGAAAAATCAGGAAACATAAACGAAAAAAACAACTCATAGAGAAAGATAACGCCAACATGCATATCATTAACATAGGCATAGATCTCCGTGTGTGTATCCTGATAGTTGAGGATATTCACAGGACCTAGAGACCGAGAGCACTTAAATTTCTTCACACTCTCTCTCAATTGCTATGATTATGGTTTCACGCATCGCCCAAGCTTCTGCTGCTACCGCCATGTGGACATGTGGCTGGGAGCTTGCGAAACTGAGTACTCAATCTTCCGCATTGAATTAGAGAACAATACCGAGACCACACGACAAAGACTCAGCTTGCCAAGCTGCATCGATATTGGAACTGACTCTGACTGTCTGTGTCATTGGAGTTGAGGCTGGAGGGGATTAAGTCATTGGGTGGAAAATTGTCTGCGCCCCAGGTCAAGCTCTGGCTTCCAATATTGCCTTTGTAAGGATTTGTTTATCTGAAAAGGTTTTGTTTGAAAAAAAAACTTGGGAATTTACATGATGTCTATAAAAAAAATTATGATTTTTATTTTTATAAAAACTTCTTTTGTTACGGAATATGTTATGAATTTTTTTTTTTTCATAAAAAATGATCTACATATATTATAATTACATTATTGATTAAAATTTATAATTGATTCCATTTAAATCAAAATTCGGAGAAAAAAAAGTAAGACAAAGATAAATGGCTGATAGAACTTTTGATTACTATTATCTAATTATTACTAAAAGGAAAAAAAATATGAAAAATTCATAGTCATATATTTCCTATTTTTTCTCCTTTTTTTAAGTGTTCCATATGCATTTTTTAACGGATAACCTTGTGATTTTAGTTTTCAAAAAATAGAAAAAACATTTCTTTCTATATATTAGTAGGATAATTATATAATGAATCATTCCATTAAGACAAAAGAATGAGCTAAAATAAAAAAAAATAAAAACAAAGAAAAATGTCCAAAAGGGTAAAAGGTGTCTTGGTTGCTCTTATCATGATTTGTTTTTTCATTTCGATAGGTAAATTATATTATATTATTTTAAAATTTAAATTTATGTTACATTTTATAAGATCATTAAATTTTAACTTTTTAATATATAAACAAAAAATTGCTTATGATGCAAAATTTTGACTTCTGAAACAAATTAAATCCATCTAGTTGGTGATTTACTATACAATAGAATATATTGTGTTATTATTTAAACAAAACAAACTAAAAATGATTTTGTTAAGATTGTTTATTTTGTTAAAGGATTCTTGAATTTAGAAATAGAAAATTACAGTATTGTTAATTTTTTGTTAAGATCACTAAATTATGAATTTTTAATTTGGATAATGGGTTGAATATGTTTTACTTAGTAATCTCTGGTCCATGAGGAATTGCCAAATGGTAATGCTCAAAGATCATGTGAATTTTATTATTCAAAAAAATGTTAACTATAATTAAAAATTAATATTACATTTTTTAATCAAAATGATTTTCATTTTTTATACTCAATATTTATTATTTTATCAGGAATGTTAAATGTTGTTCATGGAAAAACTCCTCCTGGTGGAAAAACACCTGCCTATCAAGGAAGCCCTTCCCGTAAAAACCCTTATTGTTCAAAATATCCAGCCGCGAATGATCCAGTTGGCATCTGTACCAAACCAAATGCTGATGCGTTGTGCAAAGCGGCTTGCGGTAACAAACCCAATGGAAAATGTCTAATACATAAACCACAAAGTCCAAAGAAACAGTGCTACTGTTGGTACTTTGATTCAAATGGGTCTGTGGATTGTTGGTAAATAAGTCTGATGAGAAATGCCACTCATGGAAATTCTTCTTCAATCGACTACTTAATTAATATCGATAAATGTGGTTTTTGTTTCTCTTTTAGTTTGTTGTTTTTTTATCCGTGTAAAAACGAAAGAAGTAACCATCTGTTTGGTTTACTCTTTTTCACTAATAAATATGAGAAGGTGAATAAAAAATTCCAATTATTTGTTTTAATAAATTTGAATTATATTTACCAAAAGGAAAATGTCTATTACAATAAACAATAATTTGTTGCCAATTCAAAAACCATTTGCCACACCTGAGCAGGGAACTCGCACGTCATGAAAAAAAAAATCCACTTTTGGAAGTGAACCGTAGATTTTTTTCGTTATTTTAACGCAAATAAATTGCATTTTAAAAAAGAGAAAGTCTCAGTTATTACATAATTTAAAAAAAGGACAAATGGTTGAAACCATAGATAATAACTATGAATTTTATTAAAAAGGTTTCAAAATGATCGATTTGAATTTGGTCTTCAGTTCTTCTAACAATAAAGGCGAGCAAACAATAGATGTAGTTTTGATTTCCTGCTTCTGAGTATTAATTTTAATTTTCGATTTCCAAGTCTTCAATTCTGTTTGCAAGAGAAGGTTTAGGTTGAAAATCTTGTTTCAGGTCATGATTTATTTGGCGGGTAATGGTTACAAAATCGATATAGTTTAAATTTTGATCGCATAGCACCTCTGTTTTCTTTTATATAAAAAAAAACAAATGAACAAAAACCATAACAATCAAAGTCGTGCCCAGATATATGGAGCCCGGAAACGGCCTTAAAAAAGATCCCTAAATAATTTTTTTTGTTAAAATTTCTAATTAACCACATTTATCCCATATTCATATAAAACTAATTTAATTCATATAAAAAAAATTAATAATTTTCATTTTCTTAAAATTCTTTTAAAACCAGTCATAACAATCATCTAAACAAAATAAATAAAAAGTAATCTGTCACAAATAAAACTAAATCAGATACAATATGAAACAAAATTAAATAAAAAAACTTAATAATGAGAAAATACCATTTGATTATGTGATTGTTCAGTAAAAAGAAAAAACAAGTAAGAAATTTTCAAAACTTCAACAAAAATAGAGAGTTTGAAAAGATAATTTTATATAAAAAAGTTTAGTCTATGGATTTATTTAGAATGCTATGTATGTTGCCTTAATATTTATTGTGTTGCCAATTTTATTTTTAAAATTTTTTATGTTTTCAAAACTGAATCTAAGCTCTTCAATTTATAATAATTAATAATATTAATAATTAGGATTAAATTGGACACTTTAGATTTTTTTAAAAAAAGCTGGGTCCATAGACCAATGGTTCTTTTCTTTGCACATAGGCACGGGCCTGATAACAATCATCAAAATACATTATGTTGGATCTATCTTATAATATTAAAGGAGAAGTACGTACATTTAGGAAAATGACATCATCATATATTACAATGAATGCCATTAGAGAAATATGTGATTCACGACAAAAAAAAAAAACTCAAACCAAAGAGGATCCATGTCCTTTAAAAATGACCCGTTTAAAAGGACACGGACCCTTAATTTTGACCCGTTTTGTATTTTAGGAAATTAATGATTTTTTAGATGTAAATATTAACTCCTAATATTCGGGAGAAATGAAATAGATATCGCAATAAATATGATTACATATTAACTAAAACGGGTGAGAGAATATTGAATCTATACTATTATTTGCGAAGTCAAAATTCTTACGTGTCAACACCAGAACGATTTGCTTATGTGTCATATATACATGTCATTTTTCTTAATTCTAATTGGATTATCATTAATCCTATGTGTCACTATGATTAATATGATTTTAATAGGCCATTGATACTATTAGTTAATGGGCCATCGATTTCGTTTGATTCACCGAATTTGTAAAATGGGCCACCAAAAAAGATTAATATAAAACCCTAAAACATTTATCATATACTATATATCGTTAGCCTACATATGTTTTTCACCTACAACAACTAACTCATCCTTTTCGAAAGTCAACTCTTCGCTCATTCTCAAAGTAAATCGGCTTTGTACTTTAGTAAGCCGATGAATTTTGTTTCTGTGGCATAGTCTCCCATATTTCCGTTTTGTGATTTATATAGTAATTATATTTTTTTTCTCGCCTTCTTTTAATTTTCTATTTTATTTTTTGGGTTTTATATTGTTGTTAATTTGTTGTTGTGCGGGCATAGAGGTTTCAATGTTGTAAACTAAAACTAAAAATAATTAAAAACAATTATTTAATAGATACATAATAAAATAAAGCAATCCAAAAAAGAAACACCATCTAAACTTAAAAAAAAAATATATATATATATATATATATATATATTTACTATTGAACTCACAAATCAATTGAATTAAGACAAAAGCGAGTTTTTTGTCTTTACATAATTGTTTTTCTTCTTCTTCTCTTTTATCTTTTAGTTTTTCTTTTTTATTTTATCTTTTTTTAATTTCTTCATCGTCTTCCATCTTTATCTCTCCTTCTTCTCTGACGTTTTCTTCTTAGTTTTCTTTCATTTTCTTTTAATACTTTTTCTTTCTCTTCTTCATTCTATATCTCTTTTGTTACTTCTTATTCTTTAAGTTTTTTTGGTCACATCTTCTTCTTGTTTTCTGTTTTCCTCATCTTCTTCCTATTTTACTTCTTCTTCTTCTTTTTCATCGCCTTTGTCTTCTTCGTTCTCTTCGACTTTATATTCTTCTTATTTTCCTTCATTTATTTATATCAATCAAATATATGTACTTGAAAACTTATGAATATATATATATATTATTTATGCATTTCCATAATTACAACCTACACTTATAGTTCATACTTTGCTAATTGAATATTTTAGCTCCCGCTTTATAATAAAATCGTCAGGTAAATAAAAATTCATGTTTGTTTATTTTAGTTTGTGCTTTAAATGTTTTTTTCTGCTTCTAGACTTTCTTCTTATGTAAATCCATTGCCTAATAGTTCTTTCCTTCAAAAATTTTATGAATTTTCTATAGCGACCAGAAATCTTTCCCTCTGTGATCCTCAGATTTTGCCGTAACATCTGCCTCCATCTCAAATCAGTTTTACAGAAGATGAACAATTTTCTGCGATGTTTACACGATAAATTTACAGGTTCGTTAAAGTGTAATTAGGACTATCCTGAAGCCATATCGTATATGTATTTCGAATTTCTGATCCATTGGGGTTGGGATCATAAAAACATCAATGGCACCCCCGTCTTTGCGGTAACTCCAGACCGAGTATTATAGCCAACTGTAACTCTAACGCTGGCAAAGCCTACTACTTGAGGGTTTCATTGTATGTCGTTCGCGATCCATGTTTTTAGATGGATATAAGAACAATTAATGGTGTTATCCATCGTACTTTCAAAGATGCATGTTATGCTTTGAGTTTAATGCACTATCTATAAGGAAAGTCAATGGGTTCCCACTCCTTTCTTCTTATGATGTACATTTCTTTGTTACGTGCAGCTTCTATGATGAACCCTTTTTATGTTTGGAGATCCATTCAATGTTTTTTAGTATAAGTTTCGTCAATTCCTTGCATTGTCCTTGATTAATTTTCCTTAGTTATCTTATTTTAACAATTTTCTTTGATTTTTTTGTTGTATTTGGATTTTAATTGTTTTCGCTAGTGTACTTTCTAAATTTAGTTACCATCAATAAAAATAAACAGTTAAACAGATTCCTAATTAGTTTTTGCTATTAATAATTTATATATTGTTCTTATTTTAACCCATTCATAATTGTTATTTATTGTTAAAAAAGACATACAAATAGTTTTCCTAATAAATCATATAAATTGCTCTTACTTTTATTCACCTATAATTCTTATAACTTAGAAATATAAGTATAAAGAAGAAAATGTAGTTAATGATAAAAACTAAAAAAAAGATGAATTTGAATAAAACCATTGAGAATAAAAAAGCATATGAGAACACGAAATAGTGAAGAAAAATAAGGATATAAAAAAGGATGTTTTATTTAAAGAAGAAAACCGGAAGAAAAAAAAATAAAAGAAGAAGAAATGAGAAAATGAAGTAGGTGAGGATGAGAAAGAGATCAAGAAAAACCAGAAGAAGAAGAGTTTGATGAAGATCAAAGAGGAATAAGAAGTAGAGAATAATGAAGGCTAATAAAAATTTTAAAAGAAGAAGAACTGAGAGAATACAAAGATGATGAAGCAGAAGTCAAAGACAATGA
>NW_006256877.1:2206499-2230217 GCF_000478725.1 Eutrema salsugineum | reverse complement strand
TTGGGGCAGAAAAAGAGGACAAATCCTTAAATTGGAGATTGAAGAAGAAGCGAATTAAACTGAAAAGAATAAGAAAAATCGAAGAAGAACTAAACCCAAAAGATAGGGGAATAGGAAGAAGAGTAGACCAAAACAAAAAGAGGAAGAAGAAGAAGAAGACAGATCAGAAGAGAGAAATGAAATAGAAAGTTGTAGACGATGAAGGAAGAGGAAAGAAAAGATAAGGAATAAGAAAATTGACGTCGATGATAAAGAAGAAGGGAAAGACGAAGAAGAAGACCGAAAAAGGAAAAAAATCATAATAAGAAAAATTATGACAAGACGAAAAATATTAAAGAATAAGAAGGGGAAATGAGTGATGAATTTGGAGAAAATGGGAGACAGGGAGAAATTGAGTTAAAGCTTTCAAGGACATATAGAGAAATGTCGATGGAGAGAGAGAGAGTGTGTGAGATAGAGAAATAGAGAGAGAGAGAGAAAGAGAGAGAGAGAGAGGAGAAAGGAGAAAGAGAGAAAGAGAAATAGTAGAGAGAGTTAACCTTATAGGTACATGATATTCAATCTATGTTAGCTCATATTTTTTGTGTTCCTATTTTTTATTTTCAAATACTTCTTATTTTAAATATAGTTATCTATATCATATGATATATATAAATTTAGGACGAGGGGGAAATGAGAGAATGAGAGATAAATATTGAAAGAGGGATGGACACATGGATGATGAGAGAGAAATAGTTAAAGTTTACAAGTACATATATTTGATTGATATAAATAAATGAAGGAAAATAAGAAGAATATAAAGTCGGAGAGAACAAAGAAGACAAAGGCGATGAATAAGAAGAAGAAGAAGTAAAATGGGAAGAAGATAAGGAAAACAGAAAATAAGAAGAAGATGTGACAAAAAAAACTTAAATAATAAGAAGTAACAAAAAAGATATATAATGAAGAGGAGAAAGAAAAAGAAATAAAAAAAATGAAAGAAAACTAAGAAGAAAACGTCAGAGAAGAAGAAGAGATAAAGATGGAAGACGATGAAAAATAAATAAAAAAGATAAAAAAGAAAAACTAAAAGATAAAAAAGAAGAAGAAGAAAAACAATTATGTAAAGACAAAAACTAGCTTTTGTCTTAATTCAATTGATTTGTGAGTTCAATTGTAAATATTTTTTTTTTAATTTTAGATGGTGTTTCCTTTTTGGATTTGTTTTATTTTATTATGTATATATTAAATAATTTTTTTAATTATTTTTAGTTTTAGTTTACAACATTGATTTCTGGATAGAAGTATGCGTGATATACTCAAAAATGATGACGTTTTTGGTGGGAAAGTCATTGTATTCGGAGGAGATTTCAGGCAAATATTCGTAGGAGGTAATAGCACCCAAACTCTTATGGATACCATAAATTCTTCTACTTTATGGGACAGTTATACAGTTTTAGAACTAACCAAGAATATGAGGCTTCAAAATGGTGCTGGAGGTGATCGCGTTAATGAGTTAGAGGCCTTTTCAAAGTGGATTTTAGATGAAGGAGACAGCAAAATTATTTCGACTGACAACGATGAAGCTGAGATTGAAATCCCTGACGATTTACTGATAAAAGAATGTGCTGATCCTGTTAAAGAGATAGTAAGATAAGTGTAAGGTGATTCATACAGATCGGAAAGTGATCCAAAATTTTTTCAAGACAGAGCAATTCTTAGCCCGAGAAATGCATACGTGGGATTAATAAACGAATACATGTTGTCAGAAATAAAAGTTAAACATATTTAACGCTTTACACATACGATCTTACACATTAGCTTCATACTGTGATCAACTGAACTTTGTAAAACATTTTTCTAGCTGAGGAACATACATATTTAAGCTCGGACATCATCGATACTTCTGATAAGGGCAAGACTGACGAGAAAGTTTACACACAGGAATATCTTAATAGTATTAAGATCTCAGGATTGCCAAACCATGAATTGAAATTGAAAATAAGGACACCTATTATGTTGCTTCGGAATATTGACGCTAGAAGTGGTTTATGCAATGGAACAAGACTCTTGGTAACACAGTTGGCCAAACATGTTATTCAAGCTAGCCACATAACTAGAGAATATATTGATCAAAAGGTCTTGATCCCACGAATGTTTGTTTCCCCCACAGAGACAAGATTTATTTTTAGAATGACGCGTAGACAATTTCCGGTAGCTATCGCCTATGCAATGACTATCAATAAAGTCAAGGACATACTTTACAAAAAGTTGGCCTGTATTTACCAAAACCAGTATTTTCCCATGGAGAACTTTATGTGGCTATATCACATATTACTTCAAGAGCAGGTTTGAAGATTCTGATAACGGATACAATGGGTCAGCCACAAACCAAAACTTTGAACGTTGTATACAAAGCCGTCTTTCAGAATGTAAGGAAACAATAGTTTTTTTTTAAAAAAAAGTTTAGAATTTTACTATTTAAATGGTTTATTTAATTATTTATTAAATGATATTTTAATTTAATTATTCTTTTCCTATTAATGATTGTCCTCCTTGTCGAAAATCAAACATAAAATAAATAAAATACAAAACAATAATGGTGTTTGAAGAATTAATGAATTTGTTTAAAAAATACAATTATCCAACTAACCAATTTGATGACTATGAATGCTCTTCCAAAATTAAAAGTTTCTATAATACATTATCATTTTGATATTATAAAAAGAAAATTAAGTATTTAACTTCATGGACCTCGCAACCCGCGCATCGCGCGGATCCCCACCTAGTTCAAAATATAAGAGAAAATCTTAAAATCTACACATCATTTTTTAGGATATCCGAATATTAATACAATAATAACAACTTCCAAAACTGACTGTATTTGCCTATTTTCCATAATATTGTATTTAATTTAATTTGAATAATTATATTTTGCCGCCAATGTATCTTACCTCTTAACTGCATTGAACAAAATCGTAATCTCTTTTCAAATATTTAGCTCCTAATATTCGGGAGAAATGAAAAAGATATCGCAATAAATATGATTACATATTAATTAAAACGCATCAGAGAATCTTGAATTCAAAATATAAGAGAAAATATTTAAACCTTCAAATCATTTTTCTCGCATACCCGAATATTAACACGATAATAATAACTTCCAAAAATGACGTATTTGCCTATTTGCCATAATATTGTCTTTAATTTAATTTGAACAATTATGATTTGCCGCCAATGTAGCTTACCTCTTAACGGTATTGAACAAAATCCTAAGTTAGTATTCTAAGCTATTGCTAAATGTCGATCGATGAGAATATGCTATTAGTTTGTTCTTGAGTATTATCCCATTTATTTCACATCAACGTCTAATACTCAATTATAACTACTTTACAAAAAAATAAGATTCGCTATTTCCAAACAATATTGTGTTCAATTTGAATTGAAAAAATATACTTGACCGCCAGTTTACGTACAGCTCAACGGTATTGCAGAAACCCTATAGTTTCATTATAAATATGACACTACCGTATTCCATTTCACTCCACATCAACTACAACTTTCTTAACTTTTAGTTCAAATTATTTTTTGCAATGGCTTCCAGCATGAGGTTAACCCCGTTGGCTGACTTAAAGCCATTCAAGACTGGGTGGAAGGTGCAGCTGAAGGTACTTCACACTTGGAAGCAATACCAGACTAAGAGTGGAGAGTCTTCGGAAATCATTATCGCAAATGAAATGGTATGATCAAGTGTTTGTCAAATTAAATTTTCGTTTTACTAACTATTAATGGTTTACTTATAGACATTCTTTTATTTACATGGTACCAAAATCCACGCTACTGTCAAGAAAAACATGTTGCATCGTTTTGAGCGGATGATGGTTGTCGGTGAATGGAAGTTCATCGAGAACTTTGCATTGAACCAGGAGTCAGGTCAATACCGGGCCACAAAGCATCAATTCAAGATGTCTTTCATTTCATCCACTGTTGTCAGCAAAAGTGTTAATCGATATGACAGTCATCAGTTTTTTGAGTTCTTAGATTTTGGTACAATCTTGAACGATGCAACCAGTACAAGTTTTTTGATTGGTGAGTTTTCCACTAATCTATATAGTCTGTTTTATTACACTAATATATGTATTCATCTGACTTCATTTTTCAAAATCGCAGATGTTATTGGACGAGTTGAAAGTGTACGTGAACTGGAAACAATCCCGGTTGTGAACAAAGATACCAGCAAGCTTGAATTCGACTTGTGTAATGCGAAGTGAGTATATACGGTTAACGTTTTTATCCTTTTAAATATTTACTGTAATATAATTGAACTGTATTCTATATAGAGAGGAGCGCTTACCATGCACACTTTGGAGTAAATTTGGTGAGCAAGTCTATTCGGCTTGTCAGAATGCTGGTGTACGTGGTGTCGTCATTGTAATCCGTTTTGGAAAAATCAATGTGTTTAGAGGTAAAAATATTTAATTACAAATTTGTTGTTTCAACATAAATTAAAATGTGCATGGTGTTTATTTGTTTAAATTATCATAGGTGAACGTTAAATTACCAGTTCGTTCCAAACCTCTAAGGTGCTCATAGATCTTAACGATCCAAATGTCAATGACTTCAAAAACAGGTAAACAATTTATTTATATATCACACACATATTTTGACAATGTGATTATTAATAAGAATTGTTATCCAATTTAAAGTTTACCTGCAAATGGCGGAAATATTACTTTCTTGAGTAGCAAGCCACATCAGAGGATTTCTTATGATGATGAGAGTAATTTTGATCAGTTTCCAATGGTGACTATTGCTGAATTACAGATTATCTGGAGGTATATATAAAAGTTATCATAACTTTATTATATGTTGATAAGATGATATGTCTTTGGGAAAAGATTTTTAAATATAAAACTAATAACATAAAATACTTAAAGCGTATAAAACCTTATATCTGGTATCATTAAATTAAATGTATAACTCAAACCTTACTTTTAAATGTTAATTTATCAATAAAGTTTATGCAATTATCGTGACTGTTCTTATTGCTAAATATTTAGGTTGGAAAATGTAAAATCATGTGTACTGTATACGCCGTTGATACAGATTGGTCATGGTTTTACTTGGTTTGCACTAAGTGTGGGAAAAAGGTCTACAAAATCCCAAAACGCGAAGACGAAAAATTTTGTGATAAAACTAAAAAGCTTTATTCATGTGAAACATGTGATGCCAAAGTTTTCTTTGTCAGTGCGAGGTAACTAAATTTTATAAATTACTAAATAACAAATTGTGTGCCAAAAACATATAATCACATGTTTACATTTGAATTATATTGTTGATACAAACTCCATCTTTGTGTAATGGACAACAGCAGCATGATCAAATATTTTCTTTTTGATTCAAATGCAAAGGATATTGTTAACCAATCTGCGGACGAAATTTTAAAAAGGACATACAATGAGGTATTATACACTTTATGTATTTTATTTCAATGAGTGTTATATTAAAAAAATCATTTCCCAAATACTTAGTATTTTTCAACATAGATGTACAAGATCCAGATGTCATTCCTGATGCGCTGCAAAACTTGGTTGGAAAGACTTTTCAGTTTCTAATTTGTGTTGACAAAGAAAATCTCTACGGTGGTAGTAATACATACAAAGTTGGAAAGGTTTGGAAAGGCAATCAGGTTCTGACTAACACCGTTAATGAGGGGAATGAATCTGAAGATGGGGGTGATCAGAGTTTACTCATGTCTGGCAATCAAGTAAAATTCATATCATGTGAATGGATTTTTAATATTTTTTGACAATATATCTTGAAAATTGTAATTTATAGGCATCATTGATGAACACATATAGCCAAGAGTCTTCAGATGATGTTTCTGGCAATATCAAAACTCTTTTATCAAAGCGTGAGCGAGATGATCCTAAAGATTCAGTTGACTTATCCTCATCGTCTAAGAAGTCATGTTATAGTGGGAATAGTGTGGAAACGACATATGCTAATGAAGTGATTGATGAGGATACACTGAAGAGTGATGGTGTTTTGGTGAACACACTTCTTACAAGTGAATCCAATGAAGGTGTTGCAAAGGGACGAACTCGAGGACGTGGTGGTGGTGGTAAAGCTGTTGGCAAAGAGGAAGGCAAAAATGGGAACTCGAGCTGTTGGACGAACTCGAGAACTCGAAGATGTAATCTCAAAAATTATGCAGTTTATGAATTTGTTAGTATTTAATGTTTTATTGAATACTTTCTTTTTTCCAGTATTTGTGGTCTTTTATTTTGAGCATTCGGATATTTGTTTTTTTATGGTTAGTTATGTTTTGCATTCGCATATTTGGATTATTAATAAAAAAAATTTGGGTTTTGCGTATTATGTTTGTCATTCATATGTTATACATTTTTATCCATTTGCATCAACAAATAGAAGTATAAGATATGAGTAGTTTAAATAAATACTCCTTATATTATTGAAATTATTTATCTACATACAAATTACTATTTGAACAATATTGATATGATATTATTGCATACATTAATAATTACCTGTGTAATTATTTAAGGATATAATTGTATTGAAATATTATTTATGGCCATTATGGTAACTATTTTTATATATTATAACCATGCGGTTAGTGATTGAACAGTACTTTTAAATAACGAAACATTCTAATTGTTTAACCATTACTTACAAAATCTTTATATGTATTGTGAAAAAGAAAACACTTTTTGTTAACATATCCATTATCGTTTTAGAATTTTGTATTCTCTCGGGAAAAATGTCTCCATGCGAAATAATATCTGAAATCACCTTATCATCTGAAGGATGCAG
Organism: Eutrema salsugineum; assembly: GCF_000478725.1. NCBI lineage: Eukaryota > Viridiplantae > Streptophyta > Magnoliopsida > Brassicales > Brassicaceae > Eutrema > Eutrema salsugineum. The sequence goes on along the minus strand of NW_006256877.1, from coordinate 2,223,401 downwards.
TATATGCATTCAAATCATTAAAAAAAATTGTTGAAGAAAATGATTCGAGTGAATATAAAGCAACAATGGTCTGGGCAAACGAACATGTAAGTTCTTCAATCACTAAATTCATATACTACAATTTTTTTTTATGTAAACGTTAATTACATTTATTTCAGATAATTTCAAATCACATTTCCTTATTTGGTTTTTGCTATTTCAGATTAATAGGGTGGTAGAATTGTTTCTACAATTCATAGGAATATAATGTCTATTAATCACAATGATTTTCAGAGGGAAATTGGTATTTCGTTCACAAATTTTGTATCAATGAAGTTTCATCGTCATCTAATGCAAAATTCAATAGATATCAGATATCTATAACTGATGAAACTCGGTTTCATATGACATTCCCAAAATCTGAAGACCGTATGTATTCTTTCGGAATTCACCGAATTAATGCCTATGGTGTTGTCTACATCATCCAAAACTGGTACATGTTCATTTTTCTTATTGTTCATATGTTAGATGTTTATATGTAATTGACATACGTATTATTTGAATGAACTACCATTTGTATAGTTGACTTGATTGGATGCATAATAAAAGTTCGAAAATTGCCTGAACCTGGCGGGATGAAATATGGGAGAGAAAGGATTGCTCGATAAGTGTATCAAATTTACGATTCAAAATTTTGAGTACGTATCCATCTATACTAATTTTCTCAAGATATCATAATTATTTTATTGGGTTGTTATACATATATTTCCATATTTTTATAGGTGTGTTGATATCAAATGTCTCGCATTGGTAACAATGCTGTCAAGTTTGAAGAGCTCTGGCTAACAAAACCTAGAGACAAAGTAATCATATGTGTCTTACGATTTTGGGAGGTTGGACTATATGGAGGTAATCATTTTTAATTTTTATATTGTTTACTGGAATTGTATTATGCATAAGGGCTAATTTTTTTTTTATTATTGCAGATGACATATGTATTTTTCCTAATGACAACTTCTCGGATATTAAATTTGATCTCTCTATTCCGGAAGTTGAGAATTCACGTATCATGTAAGTATAATAAAATATGCACATGTTAAAATTTCCCGTATATGAGATATATTTTGTTAGATATAGTTTAATAATAATTATTTTATTAAATTATTTCAGGTTGGACTTCGCAGATGATTTTAATGATGTTGAAGATGAGTATCGTGGATGGGTCATGCCATTCTATGAGAATAGTCGATTGTTATAAACTGTTTCCTTTTTTATGTCATATTTGTTTCTATTGTTTGTTGAACTTATACTTATGAAACTATGTCGAATGTTACTGGTATTTTTAAAATGATCTTAAAGTAACTGATACACATAAGAATTAACTTTTATTTGTAATAAATGACTGATTTAATAATTAACTTTTAATTTTAATATATTTTAAAAAAATTATTATATAACTCAACATTTACTTATAATATATTGATATAATTTACAGTTATAGAAAGTCATTTAAAAAATATTATGTAAGAGATATTTCAATTTCCAGTTCATACATTTGTGTTAAATATGAATATAAATCAAAAGTATATGCAATCTTTTTACTTATTCAATTTTTAAAATGTATCCTATTACTTTGAATAATAAGCAATCCATATATTTGAAAACATCTTATTTGGGAAGTTGTGATATTTCGGTCAAATGGTAGTTAATATTTTTGTTCCAGAATGCTTTTGGGAAATATTAAACACACAGAAAAACATGAGTAGTAACCATCGATTTACTATATAAATAAACAGCATAAGAGAATTTTCATCAAGTTATGATAATACTACTGATATTCTGATCTATTCATATTTTGTCATGTTCAGGATTGCATTTTTTGTCCAAATATTGAGTCTCATGCATACATTTAGATAGTTTTACTTATATTTATCTTTACATTTGGTTTTAGTTAGGAATTGCATTAGGTCCTAGAGTGTCTTGCAATTTTGGAGTATTTACAGGTCATTTGGAGCTGAATGGGAGCAATTGGGACAAAAGCCAGGGAAAGACCTAGCCTTGTGTGCATCAGATCCGGACAAGTGAATGAGAGCCGACGATCCCTCTACTTCAACTCCCGAGACTGAGGACTTGTATTGCGAATCAGCCTCCGGTGTCTTCATCAACATTCAAGAAGGATGAGTCTAGTTTCCATAACACCAGAGATCGTCCAATTTGGATTTGTGAGCTGAAAGTTATGGCGATAAGAAAGAGCACAGGTCTCGGAGCCGCTAAAAGACCAAGGTCACGCGCTACAAAGAATCGGTGATACGGACCCCTTGCAAACGTCGGTAGGACTCTAACCCTTCAGCAAAGTTGCAGCTAAGGGATCCATATGGCTTATGGAGTTGACAGATCTAGGTTCGGATCACTGAGCTGGAATTTATCAGGGTTTTGGTTCGAGCAGTTTGCATTCATATCGACCAAGACGTATCCCGATAGTTTGGTCGACATTCTCAACCTGGAGCGCCAAAATATTATCGACCAAAATGTCGAGGTGAAGCATGCTCGACATCTTGGAACCTGTAAAACCGAAATATTTTTGACCAAACTATCGACCAAGGAGCTGGCCGACATTCTTGTTAAGAAATCCTTATAAGATTATCGACCAAAATATCGAGATATGGCACGTCGATACTACCTCGATTTAGTCCGAGTTTTTGATTCTTTTTGGGCCAATATCCAGCTTGTAATGGGTTAGCCCACTAAGAAAACGCTTAGTATAAATAGTTTGGATGCATTATTGATTAGGTTAAGCTTTATTCTCTCTACTTTCTTTGCTTCTTTTGTGAAAGACTCCTCTTTGAAGAGAAATATCTGTTTAAGAGTTTTAACCAAGAGATTCAAAGATCTTTTCTGTGTTTAAAGCTGAAATAATTCTTATCTATCATCTTCATCTTCATTTCACATCATTAATCATGCTTAACAACACATCTTGCAAAGGAATGATTGTGTGATTAGTGAGTAGTCATCTTAATGAGTATCTAGATGTGTAGGTTAGGATGCTAAAGTGTTGGATTAGGGATGGTTAGGGCTAGATTCATGTTCTCATCTCTCTAAAAAGCTGATATCTAGGCTAGATATATACACATCATATGTGGTTTAGATCTTAGGCATTTCATGCACCAAGAGTGTGAGATGGAATGCCTGAAAAAGCTATGTTATAGAATTCAGAGTTACTTATTTACAACCAATTTTCCGCTGATTGTTTTATTTTATAATTATTAGAGGATGTCGTCTACCATGCCGTTTGGTTGGTAATTTTGGTCGAGATTTTCTCGATGGTTTGACGCATTGTGATGATGATATGATAATATGTATCGTTCTGGCTGCAAAAGTTGATATCATTCGAGGTATTCTAAGGCTGAAATTTATGATACTTTATCGAATATATATATAACTATATAAAAACTATAAGTGTTTGTTAAGTTATTAATTATTTCAAATTTTTTTTTGTGATATTAAGGTAATTGGATGGCTATAGCGGCTCCTAATTACACACGGCACCAGCTATTCCTGAAGTAGTACGTCTCCGGGAGGCATTGGTGTCAACCGATCGATATTGATTTCCATTCCACGAATACATAAATCTTGGAATAACAGCCTATGCATTTTTTATATCGTGTAAAACTACATTGCAGTTTTTTAGTTTGTTATTTTTCATTTTCTTCTCATATGAATTTTCTTATATATCTCTGCGTGTGTGCGCGATTTTTACAATATATTATAGAAAATGTTCATTTTATATTTAGACTAATAATTGTTCTTTCATGCAATATATTATTTAAGAATTGTAAATGTTATATACAGAGGATAAATTATACAAATGATAAACTGTAAAGATATTTTGATTGATCCTATTTTATCTAATTTATTGTTACACTTAATTATTGATATGTATTATCGTTTTTAGTAACTTAAACACATCGTTGAGGAATAATTCCTTAAATTGTTTGTCTAAATCGCTAATTATTTATCTATTAAATATATTTTCTACTTTGTATATACAATTACTGTAATGTTTGCCATTTTTAAAATTGAATTTAATTTCATTATGTTAATTTTCCGTTAAAGTATATCTAAATCGATATTATCTGAGTATTATTTTATTGTTTTATACAGAGAATTAGAAGATTTTATCGTTTTTAACATTTTTAAAATAAAAAAAAATAGAAGATTTGATCGTCTTTACCTTTTGTTGCGATATATGTATATTCTAAAAAGTTGTAAATCATATCCGAATTAAGTCTAATTTACATATATATATATATATATCATGTCTCCTACTATATATATAGATACTCATTCTTCGTCTGGATCTCTCCCAATCTTTTCTCTTTGTTATAATATCGTCTAGTCTAACAAAGAGAAAATCAGCATCTAATGTTTTCGTTAGGGATTTACGTCCTGGCTCTGATAACTTTGTTATCAAAGTTAATATCCTCAAGATTTGGGATGGATTCAAAGGTAGAGGGGGGTGTTCACTTGAGATGGTCTTGGTTGATCAAGAGGTTAGTCCTATAATTTATGAATATCTCAGTTAGCCAATTATTCGTTGGTTAATTTTTTTTTTTATTGTCCTTTGGAACTTAGGGTGATAGGATACAAGCAACTGTTGAAAGGTTTTTCGCTAAATCTTTTCGTAAAGATTTGGTCGAGGGGAGATCGGTGCTTATCAATACTTTTAAGGTTGTTGAGTATAATTCTGAGTATCGAACTACACGAACGCCTTTCAAGATAGTGTTCTATGCAACTACGACTGTCTCTGTATGCTTGGATTTTCCTCAAGAGGTTCCTGAGAAATATATGAAAAGTTTTCCAGATATTTTATCAACTGATTTGGACAATGGCTACTTGATCGGTAACATATCTAAACTGAGACGCATATTTTTAAAATATTTTTATGACACGGTATTTTTTATGACACGGTAATTGTTTTGGTTCTTTCGTTTCGTGTTATTTTATTACAAACGCTAAGACGTGGTCGGACAAATCGTAAGAGTTGGTCATGTTGAGGACGTTATGGCTTAAGGAAAACGTCGTTCTAGACTTAAGATTTATCTTAGGGATGAGAGGTAACATACTTAGTTCTAATTTAATAATTTATTTTATTTTGTGTTATTTTTTAGTTATATGATTTAACTCATGATCATGTATTAATTATAACAGCGATCTACAATTACCATGTACTCTTTGGGCTGATTACGCAAAAGAAGTTGCTGATTATGTTAAACGTAATTGCGCATCCGTCGTTGTGGTTATTATAAGGCTTGCGTGTATCAAAAACTATCGAGGTAGATTACTTAATGATTTATACTGATTCAGTTTTAGTGACGATTATGAACAGTTTTATCATAGATTATATATATATATGATACATCGATTTATTTATACTTCTTAGGTGAGATGAGCGTCTCAAATGCTTTTAATACAACTCAGATTTTGTTTGATCCAGTTTGTCCTCTTGTGGCGAAATTCCGATCTGAGTAAGGATTTATTCAATGGAATTACAGTACGGTTTTATTTGTACATATGTTCGTTCTACTATAATTAGTTTCTGTATTTTTTCCGTTTAGGTTGCCTCAAGATAAGTATATTCTCATTCCTAACGAAGATGATTCGGGTGTAGATTCTAAAGATTCATTAAACAATGAATTTTTGGGAACTAATATTAGGCGAAAGCTAAGTTCTATACATTCGATCGATACGGTATGTAAATATGCGATACTCTATTATTTATGTTTATAAAAAAAATTTGTATATCGGTGGTTGTCGTTGATTGTTTCGAGTAAGCAGGTTGGTAAGTATGTGACATTGGCGACTATACGCTCGGTTGCCAATAGTAATTCGTAGTATTACATAGCATGCAAGAAGTATGAAAAAAGGTTCATCCTATACCCGAGAGAGACAATGCTCCTTCGCCGCCGTCTTGGAAATGCATTAATTGCAATAGTAATGTTTATGAGTCTGAAGTTGTTGCTAGGTAGTCAATCTCTATTCTTTGAATTCGGTGTCCACATACTTTTATAATCATTACGTCGTATATTTTTTTATATTTTTAAAATTAATTGTCTAATCATTCTTTTATAGTTTCTTTCTGTTGTTGAACGTGGACGATGGTTTTGGAGGGACGGCAGTCTTTGTCGTGTTTGACAAAATTGCTCAAAAAATGTTTAAGAAGACTGCCGAGGAAGTTTTCGAAGAGTCTGTTGGGGTACACTTATCGTTTTATTTGATAAGCGTTATGATTATATACCTCAATTAAAATATTTCTAATATATTTTGTAGGATAATTCGTCTGGACTGCCTTAATCACTGCGTGATCTAGAAGGAAAAGAGTTCCTTTTTAAGGTTGTTGTAACTGAAGATAATGTCAAAAAGGTTAAGAATTCGTTTTCGGTTGACCGGTTTACTTCTGATGACTACATGATTCAGACGTTCTGTAGTCAGGTCTATTCTGAGGTATGCTTTTGATTCTTATTTTGTCTGGATATTTGGATATATAACTATGCATAACGGATTATTTATTTGATATGTTTTTTTTTTTTAGCCTCCGTTTTTGGAAACCTTCGTCGATGAAGATAGAGGATCACATGTTGAGAAAGCTCTGCCTGCCTGTTCTAAAAGTGATTGTGGTGATCCTCATGTCAGTGTCGATGTAAATGCAGAAGTTTCTATCGAGAAGATTGTACCTGCATCTTCTAAAAGTGATTGTGATGCTCCTAATGACATTGTTAAACTAAATACAAATGTCACACTCGAGAAGACAGCTCCTGTGGGTTCTAAAAGAGATCGTGAGGATCCTGACGTCATTCCTACTTCTGTCAAAGCATCTGGATCTAGAAGGAAGAAGAATTCTATGTCATAGGATGTTTTAGTGATAATGAGTTCGCTATTATATTATCTTAAATTTTATGTTTCGAGTTTTAGTAGAACCTTTTTTATTGAGAATATTAATGATTTAGATTTTATGCTTACTTAATTTTTATTTAATTTGAAAGAGTTCAATTTGAAAGAGTTGTTTTTCTTTTCTAAAAATGATTTATTTTTATTCAATTTTATGTTTACAATCATCGCGTGTGTCGCATATTCACATCCTGTCTGTAAATCAGTTTTTATCGCATTTGTTTTATTATGCTTATCAAGTTTGATATTATGTCGATAATTCGTTTATTATTCTCTTAGATATGATAGTGGGGTTATAATCAATAAACCTTTTAAAGCGTTGTTTTGGGATTTGGGTTTATCCTTGAACACATATACGTAACGTCATGGAAACTGTCGTGACTTTGAAAACTGATTCTAATGCGACCCGATTCATATAAATCTAAACTCTGTCCTTTTTTTTGTTGTAATTATTAAAAGTAATAAAATGTATATATATCACGATATAGTTAAATAAATATCGTGATATATATATATTACGATCATAATATTTGTACGAATCAGTATCCAGTATATGTAGCAAATGAATTATATATTCAGTTTTAATGATTCTCGAAGATTCTAGAGAAGATTTATTCTGTTGTATTTACGTGTGCGTATATTTATGAAATAAAACAAAAATGTCAAATATTTATGAAATAAAACAAAAATGTCAAATTTCCAACAGAAAAAAATGTCAAAATTATAATAAAACCCTAGAAGACTCGGTTATAAATAAATGTAGTGTTATATTGTGGTTTATTCTATTCTTTGCTGCGTACTTTTTCTTTATACCTCTATAATAAACTCATCAGGTGCGATATATACTATACATTCAACTTGATATCGTATACTATACATCCAGCTTGATATCGTTTTGTGTTTATTAAGTTCTGCTTTCTTATTTATATTGGTTGGTAACTTAGATCTAATTATGTTTCGTAGGTGCAAATACATGTGGAAGTGTTCGTCTAAACGTGTTTCCTTTCCATCTTCCTGAAGGCGAAAATCTTGGTTCTAATCGAACATCTAAATTCACGGCTTGGATGAACTGCAACAAAGAATACCCGGAAGCTAGGATGCTTACGTATTCAGAAATTCCAAGTCAATTTGTTTGGGATCGTAGGCAAAAGTTATGGAGACGACGTGTCGTTGGTGACCCTGGAGTCAGTGTTATAGCAGATTGTTCGGATGGATCTGACGAGGCTTATTATCTTAGGATTTTGTTGACTGTTAGAAAGGGTCCATGTTCTTATGAGGATATTAGGACTGTTGCTGGTATCGTGTATCCTACCTTCAAGGATGCATGTCATGCGGTGGGACTAGCCAATTTATAAATTTCATAAGTTAAGCATTAGAATTTTCAGTTATTTATTTTTATTTTTATTTTATTTTATATTTTTATATGGCATATTATTATTACTACAATGTTTTCGTTATAATTAATAAAATTACTATGGTTTATTTTAATATTGTATTTTTTATCAAAAAAGTCTCCTATAGTTTACCGTCATAAGAAAAAGTAAACATGGATTTGAGTTGGAATTATGTTGTTATTTTTGGCGAAACGTAGCTTAAGTATATAAAACCCGTCTTTAAAAGCATAGACGTCGTTTCAAAAGTATATTAAGCCAGAATCGTTGCATAGTTATTTAAAACCCATCTTTAAAAGCAAAACCGTCGTTTCTAAAGTATATTAAACCCGCGTTTTAAAACATAATAACCGTTTGTGGAGTCCATCTTATAAAAAAAACGTTCATTTGTCTCATTTTTCATCTCCAAACCAAAAAAAAAAACGAATGGCTCCATGTAATAGAGTTTTTGAACTTGAGAAGATAAACGGCGGGCAACGTATTTGTGTCCAAGTTGTTCGAAATTATTATGATTTTACTAACATTCATTACCCTCATCGGAAGTTAGTTCTCGCTGATGAATTTGTAAGTTTGTAAGATTTTTAAAGATTATCCATGTTCATGTTTTGGGAATGTAATCGTTTATTGATTCTTTTTTACTAAAACTGTGTAGGACAATCGTATCCTCTGTACCATGCCATCTGAAATAATTGACTAATTCGAGGATGTATTGCTCGAAGGAGAGTGGTATTTTCTTGGTAATTTTGCAGTTACCGACAGATTACCCCATCCAAGCATATCATCAAACAACTGTCATATACGTTTGAACGAGGATACAATCACTGAGAAAACCGATCTGAAGTCTTCCAGAGAAATATACTCTTTCTGTGCATACATAGATATTTTGCTTGCGTCGATTCAAACTGACCGATATCTTGGTAAGTTTCCTATATGCATGTTATTATCTTGGTTTATCTCATTAACTTATAAATGGTTTTTTTAAACTTAGTTGTTTAATTTTGCAGTTGATGTTCTCGGGATTGTCACTTTTGTTCAGAAACTTCAAAGTGGAGTTCATATGTCTGATACATCGGATACACCCACAGAATGTCCACTTATTTGTTTTGTACTCGAAGATCTTGAGTAAGTACAACTTTTCCTCATAATATCTGATGTCAGACTTGGATTTCTTTATATATTAAAATATGTTAATTATCTTCTATGTTCGTGTAAATATTTACAGTGGAAATTCCTTGAAATGTATTGCTTGGGATAACTTGGCAAGAAAATTTGAAGAACTATGGACGAATCGTGATAAGTCTTCAAGGCACATCATTGTATTGCGATTTTTCTCTTTCAATAGGTGGAGAGGTATGTAAATATTAACTATTAATATCTATCCAATACAGCAATTAATCAGAAGATTAACAAATTTATTGTAACCACATGCGTTTAATCAGAAGTTTAACTAATTTATTGTTTCCACATGCGTACTGAATATGTATATGTAATTAGATGAGTGGATTGTTGAATCGGAAAGATTCATATCTGATATTCTCGAGGATCCTCCTACTCCAGAAGTGGCAATAGCAAAAATGAGGTATGTAAATTACATATTTGATGTTATATCCTGTATATGTATTCTATTGACATCTATTTTATGATTTTATAATATTGTCATATTGTTCCAGGCTTGAAACTGCAGTTGATTTTACCCCTTTGGATGATGAATATGAAGATCAGTTTCCATAGGAGATATTAAATTTTTATTTCGTTTTTTATAGGTTTTGTATTTGAACAACATAGCTATTTTTATTTTTATTGTAATAAATAAAATATTCAACATCTATAAACTTAATCGGTTTTGCAAAGCATCTCATTTTAGCGTATTGTTTTTGATTTACAAAGAGTGTAACTTTTTGTTCTCAATGTAAAATTGTGTTCATAGTCCATTGATATTGTTGTTGATTTAAAAGTATTATAATATTTTGCTAAGCAAATGAAAGTATTATAATATTTTACTAAGAAAATAAATATTTAGATATATAATAAACATATGTTTTACAATTTGAAGAAAGTAAGGTATACAAAAAGAATAATATGAGAAGAGTTTTGATATAGTACTATCGTTTATTGAGTTAAATGATGAAAACATAAATAAAAAAGAAAACCAAACATACGAAAAAAAAATCTATTCAAAAACTTAATATATCTCCATCGTCTGATTCTGTGATTGTGGTCCGCATTTTCTCGACTTCGGGTAGGTTAGGGTTTAATAAAATTTCGGTACAACCATATGCAGTTATGCTGCCCAACCATGTGCAAATTTGAACAGTTGGACGAAACGTATAACACAAATGTTAATTTTGTGTTCTTTCCGTGATAAAGCAGTCATCAGGTCCAGTGCATAATCGTTCCGTAATAACACTTGCAATCTAGCATCTCTGTTGGGCATATAAGAATTCTATAATGTATTAAAAATCGATAATTACAATGATTGCAATTGAGAAACATATTTTTAAAACTTACGATTCGTTACGAAGCTCCACGTAAACATTACCCCACTTTCTTTGGCTCTTCGAAGATTTGTGACTAAATTTTTCAATCACTGCGACGTGTCCAATTATATCTAATAAAAAGATTGGTTAGTCATTGAGAAAGTTTATAGATATAAAATAGCATATATTTTTTTGTTAAAATAGCATATTATCTAAAGTCATACCAACGAAAAATAATGGGTCTCGGAGATTGTTGTGTATGTTACCAAATTCAACAATACTTAGGTAGTTGTTGTTATCATAGAAAGGGATCTTTGAAAAATAAGTTTGAGAATTCCATATTATTTTATAATTATGCAACGTCGGCCTTAATTCTCCGATGACAGGGACTACACCAAAACGGTACAGGATAATTGAATCCCCTTGCTTCACTTCTGATGTAAAACTGTCTATAAACCCTTTTGATATTGATCCATGTATTTTATCACCCTAAAAAAACAAAAATATGTATATCAGAGACGTGATATGCACGGAAAATATAGAGTCACCTGAATACCTTTTTATCAACCAACACCAAATCTAAAGTGTTGTCAGGTTCACCGATGTGCTCGAAAATACGCAGTATTTTCACACTAATACGGTGTAGTTGATTTGATGGAGTTATATTGGAGACATTGGTGTAAGTCATGTTTTTCATTGCTAAAAGACAAGCAGCGATCGACATGATGTAGTGCCTATAAAACCTAAAAAGTAGTTGTCATATATAACTCGGTAATGCTAATACATCGTTTTTATATATAACGATGCAAATGGCTCACCTCCGATATATTCCTAATACAAATTGGAAAATTGTTATAATTATAATAGATCCCTAATACAAATCGGAAACGGTATCCCTGTGATAATGAAAAAATTTCTATCAAAGTCGTATGTTATCCTAAAAATGTAAAATAAGCATTAAGGTATCCCCAAAAATGTAAAATATTTGATATATCCTTTTATTTAAAATTGTATAAATAAGAAACAAAGTTTGGTTTAAGTATTGTCTCTGCTATCTTTATTTAAGTTACCTTTGGGATGTAATCGCTGTAATTGTTTTGAGGCTCTGGGTTTGCGTTTAACCTAAATGGCTTATTTACTATCTATCGCCGCCGTCTATAAAAAATATGATCAAAATCTGTTTGGAATTTCCGAACTTGATCCTACCAAACATATATGGAAGACTAAGTTGAAAGTCTTACGTAAATTTAAAAGATTTCCTGAATGTGACCGGACGTTAGACTTTATAATGGGGGATTGGAAGGTATAACACATCAATTTCATGATTATATTTTAGTCTTTGTAATGATAAATGTCTGAATGTTTGATTCCATACTTCTCAGGGACAGAAGATTTATGTAACTGCACCGATTGAATTTTATGATAAGTATTCGAGGATATGTAACGAGGGAGATTGGGTTCTTCTAATAGATTTTAATCTATTGCCTCTTACTGGTGAATTTAAGCCAAGTACACATCCTTATATGATCCAACTTACCAGTGATACAACATGTGCAAGCTCTTATACTTTAGATATCAATGGTTATTTTTCGTTCGTTGTTTTCGAAGATATTATGAATGGGACTATTGATTTTGGCTACTGTGTGGGTGAGTATTCTGTGTATTTTTCATTATCGATTTGTCATGCAATTACTATATTGATTATTTGATATTCATTTTTTTTAAAAAAAACAGATTTAATCGGTAAGGTTGTCAACGTTGGAAACTCTCACGATAGAATTGGATCCTTAGGATACTCTAGACAGTCTATAATAAGATTCGATCTCGAAAACGAAAGGTAATCTATTTTATGTTAATAGAATTTAAAAAATGAATTTTTAAGTTTAACTCAGACTGATATTTGTTTGATGGAAAACTTTAGGAACCGACGTTTATCATGTTTTTTGAAAGGTGATTATGTTGAAACTTTTCTTCGTGAGTTGGGTGGATGTAAACAAGATGTCATTATTTGCATCATTCGTTTTGCGAAGATAATTGTTCGACGAGGTTTTTTTTTTTTATGAGATGGTTGTAAAGTATATGCGATAAATATTATTTGATTTTCGTTTGTTCGATAATACAGGGTGTTTATTGGCAACTACGTCGTATGATTGCACACAAGTTATTCTAAATTCGCCATGCTTCGAGGTTTATCAGTTTCGAGAGTTGATATCCAGTCGTTAGACCCTGATGTTATGAGTTCTGTGCTAATGTTTTTGGAATTATTTTATATCAGTTTTGATTTTTAAGTTTTGTGTTATGTGTTAAACATCGTATATGATTTGAAGAAAATTTGACTTTTGACGCAGTGTATGAAAACAAAATTTTTTAATTATTATTTTCATGTATGGATTTCGATGTTCATAGTTATCTCCGAAATGCTGCGTAACGAATTGTAGTATAATTGTCCACGAAAAAAATATATATATGATATAATTTATTGGGATGATATGTTAAATAATCATATTTTTGGGAGAATATTCTATTTTTATGAAATATAGCGATAGTCTTTTCGGTTTTCGTAAAAACAATAAGATAATATATTTGTTGTAATGTAGAGGTATATTTTTAGGATTACCTCTGCATATTTGGAATAATAAATAATTATTTATAGATCTGCGTTATTGTAATGTAGAAGTATTTCAATAATATTTTAACATTATCACGAAAAATATAGATTTTTGATATTGGAGTATTATGGTGAATTATAGAAGATAAGCATGTTATCGCGAAGAATAAGTAATGTTAACATTATCGTGCAGTTTTCTATTTCGAAATTCTTTTTATTACCAAAATCTTATTTTATTATGAGAAGCTAAAATGTATATTTTGCATTAACGCGCAATATAATATTTCATATATATAGTTTGTTAATGATTGTGTATTTAGATCACACCTTCTTTTTTTTGGTTCGTGCTATTCACCAGAAAAAATGAAACGTAAGCTTGGGCGTCCTAAGAAAAAAGGTTCATCTTCGTCGATTGCTTCAAATAAAGGTGTTATTTTAAGTAAATTATATTTATAAAACATTTAGGTGTTATAAATTTGCTTACTATTAACTGGAATTTGTAGGTGTTAATGCTAAGAACGCACGATATGCTCCTACCAGTGTAACCGATATAGAACAACTTGGAAGTTTGTTCCGTTACAATATCAATGAAGTTCCTGATCTAACACCCCAGGGAGTTCGTAATGCACAGCAGAGACGAATGCATATCATGCGTGAGAGGAGAAAAAGAAAAGAATCTATTGGTTTGATCTTCTTTTTTCGTAATTACAATGTAGATTAATAATTATATGTCTGATTTATACTTATTGTTTTTTCCATTAAAAAAACAAACAGATCTTTTGGCTACTTCTATCAACACCGAAGAGTTTGATTGCTTTATTGCTACTGATTCTGAGTCCGATATGGATAATGATGAAGACTCTATGTCGGAAAGTGAGGATGTGGAAAAATCGAGGCCTGGTAATAAAAAGAAAGGAAGACCCAAAAAACGTGCTAAAATCTCTGATTTTTGTGATGAGGATGCAACAGAGACCGTTGTTACTAGAACAGATTTATTGGAATCAATTAGTCCTGGTCTGAAAGATGGAGGTTATGGTTTTCATTGTACTAATATATTTCATTCAATACATAATATATAACTACTGTGTAATTAATACTAAGCAATGAATATTATTTTAATTAGGTTATTACGACGATTGTGGTCCTATATATATATATATGTGGTAATTGTAAGGCTTATATGTAGTATGGAGAGAGGTTGGGTAAACGATATCGACGTGGGAAGCCTATATTCTCTATGTGTTGTGGTCAGGGTAAAGTCGTTCTTCCACTTCTTAAAACCCCTCCGAAATCCTTATTAGCATTGATGTATAATGATGGTGATTTGCGTGATCACTTTCGTGAGTTTATCCGGGCGTATAATATGATGTTTTCTTTCACTTCTCTTAGAGGAAAAATAAATAAAGAAATCAACGACGGGAAAGGTCCTTACATTTTCCAAATGAGTGGGGAGAACTACCATTCTATAAGGGAGTTGCTACCACCTCCTGGAAAAGAACCAGCCTTTTTACAGCTATATATATATGATACCGCAAATGAAACATCTAACCGAATAGCTGCTTGTGGGTATGATTATTATTCTTTTGGTTTATATTAAATTTAATCATTGAGATCAATTTTAAAACATATATGTATTGTTATTAAATGTTATATAGTTCTAACTGTTATAATAATTTATTTTAAAAATTTTACAGGAAAACGGGACCGGCTGATAAATTGCGAGTGAAGGTTGTTGAGAAAATAAAAAATATGCTAGATAAACATAACAAACATGTGGATGCATTACGAAACGTTCGAGAAAGGTTTGATCCTAACGATGATACAAGCCGGTTAAGGATAATTTTAAAGTGTGACAGGAAAAGCGATGGAAGGACTGAGAATCTACCAGCTACTAATGAAGTTGCTGCATTGATACCTAATGATTTCAATGGTCAGGTAGATGCATGTGATATCATCATCGAGTATAAAAAGACTGGGAATCTCAAAAGGATCAGTGAACTACATCCTGCGTATCTGCCTTTGCAATATCCATTATTGTTTCCCTATGGTGAGGACGGGTTCAGACTTGGTATCGATATTGGTTTTGTAGATACCCAAGGGAGGAAAAGGTTGCATATTACTATGAGAGAGTTTTTTGCTTACCGCATACAAGAGAGGGTTGGTGAGTCACCAATCATCCCTTTATCTGGAAGATTGTTCCAGCAGTTTTTAGTGGATGCGTACACGATGATTGAGACTAATAGACTATGTTTCATATCAATGAATCAGTCTAAACTTTGTTGCGAAAATTATGACAAAATAAAGAAAACTGTTGATGAAGGTGACACTGATCTTTCTGACAAGGGTAAATGTATTATTATACCTTCTTCTTATACTGGTGGTACAAGGTATATGGTGCAACATTATCTAGATGCGATGACTACTTGCCAGCATTTTGGTTTTCTGGATCTTTTCATAACCTTTACGTGTAGTCCCAAATGGCCTGAGATTACCAGGCACCTAAAAAGACATAACTTGAAGCAAGAGGATAGACCAGATATATGTACGCGAGTGTTCAAGATGAAACTAGATGATCTCATGCACAGGCTCACCAAAGAAAATGTGTTAGGTGTCGTAAAAGCCGGTATGCTTTATTAAACTAAGTATCTTATTTCGTTTAGCAAGATAATGTCCATAACATTGCTAGATGATCATGCTAACTAATCTTTTGAAAACTACCATTTATTCGTTGCAGCGATCTACACGATTGAGTTTCAAAAACGGGGGCTACCTCATGCACACATCGTTCTTTTTTTAGAAGCTGGTCACAAGCTACCAACTGGTGATGACATTGATAAGATAATATGTGCTGAGATTCCTGACAAGGATATTGATCCAGCGCTATATGAGATAGTAGGAGATGTCATGATGCATGGACCATGTGGTGCTTTGAATAAGGATAGTGTTTGCATGGCTGAAGGAAAATGTACAAAGTATTTTCCAAAACCTTACAGTCCGATCACTAAAATAGATGATGTTGGATATCCTATATACAGGCGACGTAATGACAAGAAAGTTATCGTTAAAAAGGGTATTGAATGTGATAATGGATTTGTGGTTCCTTATAATAGGAGTCTCACACTGCTTTATAGGGCTCATATCAACGTTGAATGGTGTGTACAATCTCGATCAGTAAAGTATCTATTCAAATATATTCATAAAGGTGCTGACTACATTCGTGCAACTTTCAAAATTAATGATAAAGAAAACGAGATTAAGAAACACTTCAACTGTAGGTATGTTTTAAACATTTTGTTCACATATTTTATATCTTTGAAATTCCAATCTTCCATTATTTAATAATGTCTTTCTATATAGGTATGTAGCACCTTCAGAGTCCATGTGAAGAATTTTTGGTAATCACACTCACCATCGCACGGTTTCTGTAGTTAAACTACCCTTTCATTTACCGAACCAGCAAATGGTCATATACAACGAGGATGATATAGTAGGTGAGGTTATT
>NW_006256877.1:2202288-2206399 GCF_000478725.1 Eutrema salsugineum | reverse complement strand
TGAGGCCATCAATGAGGGCTGAATTGTGGCTTTCTGCCAATTATCTCCGTCGTCTTTTTGTAATCCTGCTCACTACTCATAGTATATCCATTCCTTCTAGAGTTGAGATGCTACATGGCAGGTATTATCAGATGACATCATATACAATTACAGAAAGGCTGCCAGGGATCAAAGTAAGTCGTATAGTTATTGTTTGCGTTGTTGTTATTATATATCTTTAAGATATTGATAGCTAATTTATCTTTTGTAATTTTTTGGAAATTGTGTAGCTGTTAGTCTATCTCAGGAGCAAGTTAAAGACTTTACTCTGGTCGAAATAGAACTTCTTTTATGTGTAAGCGGGAGATCTTTAAAAGAATTCACACCTATGCCGTTTCCTGAAGATATTACTCTGGAGTCACATGTTAATCATCTTATTCGGGATGAGAGGAATTACAATCGCGAAACTCTTAGAGTTAGAAACGAGCAGATGTTAGCCACTGTAACCAGCGAACAGAGAAGTGTTTATGATGAGATCCTAGAAGCAGTAAATAAGAACAAAGGAGATATGTTCTTTGTTTATGGTTCTAGAGGTACTGGTAAAACTTATTTGTGGAGTCTATTAGGATCTGCTCTACGTTCCCAAAGTGATGTTGTTCTTAAGGTTGCATCGAGCGGGATTGCTGCGTTGCTATTAGAAGGAGGCCGAACTGCGCATTCAAGATTTGCAATCCCTATCGTGGTTAATAAGTTTACCTGCTGTTCAATCAAGAAGGAGTCGAATCTTGCCGACCTGATAAGGATTGCTAAACTCATTATATGGGACGAGGCGTTGATGATGAGTAAAGACTGTTTCGAGACTCTAGATAGAACGATGCGTGATATATTAGAAGTTGATAAGCCCTTTGGTGATAAGGTCATTGTTTTAGGAGGGGATTTTAGGCAAATATTGCCAGTGATTCCAAATGCCGGGAAGACAGAGATACTTATGGCCACTTTGAATTCGTCACCTTTGTGGCACAAATGTACAGTGTTGAGACTTACACAGAACATGTGACTTATAGCTGGAGATAATAGCCGTGCGATGCTTGAACGAGCTGCCTTTACAAAGTGGATCTTAGACATTGGTGATGGTACGATAAATGACGATGGTAGTGGTGAAGCCGTGATTGATATTCCTGATGATCTGTTGATTAAAGACTGTAAAGATCCTATAAAAATGATCGTCAAAGAAATTTATGGGAGTTCGTTTTCGAAAGAGACTGATCCTAAATTTTTCCAAGACCGTGCCATACTGAGTCCAAGAAACAATGATGTAGATACGATAAATGATTATATGCTTTCAAAGTTTTCGGGTATGTTTATTTTGTTTTAATTCCTCTTAGTTTATTTGTTTATATTTATATAATACAACGGTTGTTTTGTATATAACAGGTGTTGAAAGGACCTATCTTAGCTGTGATAGCATTGATACGACTGAAGAAGTTGTCAATTACAATGATGCATCTGAAGTACCCTCAGAGAGTGTAGCCAGTAAGAATAAAGGTGATTCCAACAATATGATTTATACCGAGGAGTTTTTAAATTGTATCAAGATGTCTGGTTTCCCTAATCATGTTCGGAAGTTGAGAGAGGGTACTCCTGTAATGCTTCTAAGAAATATTGACCCTAAGAATGGGTTGTGTAATGGCACAAGACTCATCATTATTAAGATGGCTAATTATGTTCTCCAGGCTCAGATAATAACAGGTAGCAAGGTTGGTGAAAAGGTACTGATTCCTAGGATATTCTTCTCTCCTTCGGAGATGAAACTTCCTTTCAGGATGAGACGCAAGCAGTTTCCTATCACATTAGCTTTTGCAATGACTATAAACAAAAGCCAAGGACAGACACTCGAAAAGGTTGGTTTGTATCTTCCAAGACCGGTTTTTACTCATGGGCAACTCTATGTCGCTGTATCGAGGGTTACATCAAGAGAAGGTTTGAAGATATTGATCACCGATAAAGACAACAAACCACAAAACAAAACATTGAATGTCGTCTACAAGGAGGTTTTTGACAAGATATGATATTTCTTTTTACTGTGTTTTGTTTTGTGATATGTTGTCTCTATGTATCTCGAAATATGTTAGTTCTTTTTATTGTATAAGACCATTACATTCGGTTTTATAGTTTTTAATAGATTTAACATTTTTCGATTTTTCACTAAGTTGGATCTCATGTATTAATGGTTTGATCTCTGATTTTTAACTGTAGTCGGATATTCCAGAGACAAACTCTATTCGATAACATATTTTAACCAAACTTTAATTGTAGCATATTATTGGGCATCTATTGACATTTCATCGAGAATGCTTCAAACCAAATTATCATGTCATCGAAATAAACTTAATAGTTTTTAGAAAATAAAACCAAGTACATACTGTCTTTAAAGTGATCATTGCAAACAGGAAAAAAAAAACATGAAATTGGTTTGAAACTGATATTGTTCTTGATTAAACTCCAGATCTCCTCTTTTTATGTTCCTTCTCCTTTCCCTTTAAACACAGACACAAACAATCCGATTTAGATTTTTGTAAAAGTATATAGCTTTGAACTAACTCAATATTATATTTAAACATGAATTATTTCTACAACATAGGGTTCAATGGGCAATCAATAACAAACTATAATGACTCAATAACATAGATTTTAGACAACTTTTCATAATTTAGATCTAAATATATTTCTGATCACGTATCCATTCGGCGGTATCCATGTGTCGAATTTCTGTCTCCACAAAACCGCAACGCATGCACTTCAACCCTATCTCCAGATCTAGAATCAGGTCGTGTTTTCGTTTTGTGCAACTTGATTGGGGTGTCTCATTAGATGTGTTGCCTTTGTCATCCTCCATAAGTAGAATATACAGATTTTATAATTCATTGTGTAAGACATGATTAAAACAAACTTTAGTAAATAGGATGTATTACCTGAGGAGTGTTCTGTTTGGCTTTCTGATTTGATGCGGTGAATAAGTGTATTTGTTCCCATAATTCTTCTTGCTCTATCTCGGAATCTGTTGGTGAAGGTGGTGACTTTGGTTCCACGACACCAAATCTCATTACCAATGGTGGGGGATTGATGATCAACAAGCCATTTTCATCGAATTTTTTTTTGTTTGTGTTCGCCATCTTCTTATGAATTCTCTCAGAAACGATAATGGTACTTCTGAAATATTTTAAAGTTTTTTGAAAAGAAACCATCAAGTCAGTATTTATAAGGTGTCCAATAATAATCAATTTTCACATTTTTCAATTTTTTTATGGGGAAGATTATGCGACTTTATGTTTGCAACTAACCGTTTGACTTTCCAGGTTTCCTATTTTCATATAATTTTAAGGAAAAATGCTCAAGTAGATACATAAAGTTATAACGTAAAAGTCTACATAAATGACATTTTTGTTATGATGTTGTATGAATATATCATTTCCTAAAATATTGAAACATAAAATTGTCCAAATAACATAAGCTATAGAGAGAGATCATATTATTTTATGGAAAGTGTTGCAATTTAGCAAAAGTTTATATTTAGTAAAATAGTATATTTACTTATTGAGATTGCGTGTATATTTGGTGAAACTTAAAACATGGAATATATTCTCTCTGGCACGTGAAACGAACAAATCGGTCAATATCAATATGGAAGTGTCTTGACATAAATTAGTGGATTGTTGTTGGTTTTGACAGTAAAGGGGCTTTAAATGGTAACTGTTCAAATTTTTTCTTTTAAAATAATTCAAACGAAAATAAATTTATAAGAAAGTAAGATAATTCAGACAAAACCATATCGGGCAAAGTAAGATAATTATTTTGACATTAACCCTACTCCCTTAATATAGTTTTTTGTGATACTATATTGTTTACATATATGCTTAAATATTAATTTCAGACTTGGGTGAAGATACGAAACGATGTGCATGATTATGATTTAGCTAATGTAAATTTTCATTGCAATAAAATTGTCATTTAACATATATAGATGGTTTTATAGTAAACTATCTTAAGAATTGGTAACAATGAGATTGGAATATTAACATAATTTAAAATAGAAAAATCTCAATAATTTAAAATAGAAAAATCTCAATAATTT
>NW_006256877.1:2126761-2202016 GCF_000478725.1 Eutrema salsugineum | reverse complement strand
TCTATATTTATCCTGAAATGTTAATATCTAATTTTCGGTTATAGATAATATAAAATCACATTTTTCTTATAAATATACTTTAAATTGCATAACCCTAAACGATAGGCATCACGCAATGACGGATTATGATTTTGTTCATCAATTGGACTCTCAAATATCTGACTGGAGAATTATAGTGAAAATACTCAAAAAATGGGTGGTGGATTACTCGGACGATAATCGAAGTCTAAATTTCATTCTGGTCGATGAAAGAGTAAATTTCATTAACTTAAAATGTTATTTGTGATAATTATTATTTATTTTGCTTATTGTTTTAACATACAATAATTTGTTCTTTTGTTGATCTAATGTTATCGTATAAACTTCTAGGGTTGTAGAATACAGGCTCGGGTAAACAATCAGATGATGGAGCATTTCAATCAAATATGCGAAGAAGATCAATGGTTTATGTTGACTTGATTTCTTTTGAATCCTTACAACTGGACTAATATCCAAAGTATTACAAAACACGATTACATTATTACACTGACACAGGGAACAACGATCTCATCAGCTTTACCATTAACAAATAATTCGTTCTATAATTTTGCATCATTCCTCTCGATTTATGAATTCTCAGATGCTCATTATTATCTAATTGGTAAGAATATTTTGGTATCTTCTTATAATGCAAAATTTATAGTTCGCACTAATGTCTTAATTTTGACTAATTACAATCGCAGATTTGATTGGAGTCGTTGAAGATGCTAGATATTTTACTATTATATACCCGGATGGGACGACTACATCATCAATTCGATTTAATATAATAGATGATGAGTAAGTATATCTCAAACTGTAGGTTTTTGAAGTTTAACTAATTAATTATTAACTACATTCTTTGTCAAAATATAGGGAGTACATGCTAGAATGTGTTGCACATGGTGAGTTGGCAACTGAAATAAGAGATAAGTGTAGAGAATACGAAGGTCCTTTTGCTATATGTGTGTTAACCGATTGGTGTGTAGCAATTGACGGGGGTATGTTCTCTGATGATACATCAATATGTTATTTATAAAATCGTTGTATATAACATAACAATATTCTAATATATATGTTTTAGAGAATGTGTCTATCAAGGATCATGATGATGATGGTGTGTCCCGTTTTATCACTGATTCACCTATTGATGAAGTTTTGACCTTGCGCAATAGGTAAGTATGTTTCGATGTGTTGTTTAAATTGACTTATGAAAAAAAAATATGTATATTTAGGTCTACATGATTTTTTTATTGAAATTTCAGGATTAGAGAGAGATTATATGGGCTGGATACAGATAATGTCTAATGGTTTGGGCCGATTAGAATGATTCAAAATCGATAATCCATATATATTATTAGTTTTGTTAGACACTTTTTTTTTGTATTTACAAGACTGTTTTGGGTCAAAAAATTTCGTGTTATAACCAAAATTCGACTCTTCTTTTAACAAATAAATTGTGTTAACCAATAATCTATCTAGAATATTCATCATACGTTGCAACTTTCCAAAAATGGAACATTTTTCTTTTGAAAAATACGTAAAATACACTGATTCACGCGACACTTTCCATAACCGTTATTTGGGTGTTATATATATCCCCATTTTCTCATATACATTGTTAAAAATAAACAACAAAGTAACCCTTCTCTCCAACTGTTTCTTTGGCTTTATAAAAACATTGTCCAGGAAAATTACGTTCACTGGCTTGATGTAATGATTGTATACTGAAGAAACTATTGTATTTTTTTATTATTTTTGACTTGGTATGCTCGCGTATCTCGGTTGCGTGTATGCTTAGTACACCAGATGCAATTAGATTTTATTCTCTCATATTGCATGCTGCTAATGTCTCGAAAAAGTACATTAACGGATGAAAAGACGCCTTTGACAGACAATTGTTGTCATTTAAAATAAAACCTATAAATAAATTAATCTTTATTTTAATAATACATATTCAATGTTGTATGTTTCCATAAGTTTATTGGGTTGAAAAAGGAAATAACTGTCTAGAATGTAACGCGTATATATATGTGTTCTCTTTCCTTCTTTTTTTTTTTACTTTTCCTTTTGTGTTCTTGACAGAGAAAAAAAAAATGTCTCATGTTGTTGATATTTCTAGGTTAGATTATTACACCACCGGCGGTGAAGTTCGTGTGCAAGTTGTTCGACTCTGGAAGAATGTAAATTTCTTTGGTGATACAATTGAGATGATTCTCGCTGACGATCGGGTATTTTGTTATGTAGTTGTTATTTCTTTATATATTTCATAGGGTTGTTTTTAAAAGCAATTTTTCTTTTAGATTTTACACTTGAACTTATGCGAAATCGATCTTAGGGTCATCGTATCGGCGCAACTGTCATGCCCGATGAAATCGCTCTGCATGGACCTGTACTTAAACAAGGTTACTGGTTTAGGGTTCGTCGATTCGTTGTTAAGAAGGCCAGTGGTTCGATATGCATAACCGTAAACAGGCATCGGTTTATTTTCGGATCTCATACGATCGTGATTCCTATCTCTCCAGTAACCCATAATTTACACTTGCATCTCAACTGCACACGCTTCTTTGACATCGTGACTCGCGGATTAGATTTTGAGTTTTTAATTGGTAATATTGGTAATCATCTGTTAGTTTTGTGACAATTTTAGTATAATATATCGTTTTGTTAATATCACTTTTTTTGTATTCGATATAGATGTAATGGGAACCGTGTTGAAGATGGGTGATCTCTGTGAGATAAACAGCGATGCTTATGAGGATAATGCAACATATGTTCGATTCGAACTTCTTGATGCAGGGTAAGATCTATGAGTTTATATCCATATGTCATTTGTTTATGCAAAAAAAAAAAAAAAAAAAAACAATGTATCGTTTTGGTTTTATGACATCTAAACTGGAAGAACCTTTTTGTTCTATTTTAATCAATTAGGAGAGATTGTGTATTGCCATGTATCGCCCATGGGAATTTGGCTAAGAATCTGCATAGTGTTTATCAGCGTAATCAAAGTGAATCAGTGGTATTTGTGCTGAGGTTTTGGAAGATGGCTAATGGTCAAGGTAGGTTTTTATTCCTTTTTTTTAGTATTTTAGAATAGGTAATCTTGCATTCTTCTAATTCTGATTCGTAAAATTAATGATAGGTGTTGATAATAATTCGGTTGTCCTATGCTCTTACCCTCCTTGCTCTGATTTCCTGTGTAATCCTGTTGATGACGAGATTGACGATTTCAGGGCTAAGTAAGTATTAAATATAATTTTTCTTTATTGACATATTTTGTTAGTTGATTTTTAGATATATTGATCTAACATATCGATTTTTTTTTTGTAGGCGATACCACCTTAACTAATGCACCATCGATGGAATGTCAATTCCTTATCTTTCTTTTTAATGTTTGTAAAACTATTATATTATGATACTTATTAAATGATATCGGTTGTTGTTTAATCTACTATTTTGGTTTGACTCTATGCATACTGCATTATGTCTTATTTATATTATGAATGTTATGAATGATTATGTCTTATTTATATTATGAATGATATCGTTACATTGTCTTTAGTGTTTAGAATAAATTTGTATATCAATGGTTTTGTAGTGTTTTTTCTTTTTTGGTGATGTATGGTGATTTGAAAAGTTGATTTGTAAACTATAGTCTACTCAAAGGGCTAAGTATTCATTGCGTTTTTGAAAATATATCTGACAACTTCTGATAGATTTGAATATATGGATATCTATAGTTTTTGATATATGTATATCTATAATATTTTGTAGATGTATATCTCCAATATACAATAAACTTAACATTTTTGATTATATATATAATATTAATGCCTAAACCGCATGTAAACGATAAACGATTGTGTCTTAATCGATTGGAGTGTAAATAAAATAAAGGAATGGATAATCAGGCATATGTCATTATTCTTTATAATGTTCTGTCAAAAAATACCGCGTGTTGGATTATTAAAAAGTATGTCAATAACATATATAATAACTGATTTGATAATCTGTTTGATGTAAACGATTTATTATGTTACATTTAAATTATATATCATCTGAGCCCAAAATTTGTATATATCTTATGGGCCAAAAAATTCCGTGTTGTAACCAAAATTCGACTCTTCCTTTAACAAATAAATTGTGATGGTCTTGGATGGTCAAGAGGTTAGTCCTATAATTTATGAATATCTCGGTTATTGCTCTGATCTATTAAATTTATTAGTAATTAATAATGTTTTCAATATCAATCATATTGTTAATGTGTTATCTTAATATTTTCTAATTTTATTACGTATAATAATTCTTTCATCTAATTAAAGGGTTTTAAAATTCAAAATAATGAGAAAAAAGTCAATAGAATTGTCAAACAAAATAAATGAAAACATCAAATGAAATTGGTAGATTCAATGGCTTGGGAAAATAGGTGAGTGATCAAAAAAGTAGCCATCTTCAATGTTGTTAAAATCATCAGTGTAGTCAAGCCTGCAAGAACAAGATAAATAATGAGTCGAATATTCAACAATTTTGTTTAGTAAATTTACAAGATGATAACGGTGAACAATGCTTACATAAAATGAGAATTTTCGACTTCAGGAATTGGAGGATCGAACAATATTTCAGAGAATTCTCGACCAGAACAAACACATATTTCATCTGTACAATATAGAAAATTATATTAGCTACAATTGATATAAATATAAATTGATATATGGTTGGTCGATAGAATGAGAAATAACCTCCATATCGACACATCTCCCAAAATCTCAATACACAGAAAACGATTTTGCGACGAGAAGTATTTTTCCATAAGGACTCAAAATGTTCAGCATCTCTTCCTTACGCTATGCAATTGATGTCGACACCCCTAAAAATCAGAATTAATATATCATTTTCCTTAACATCGAGAATATGATAGTAAAGATTTATATATGTATTAGTCTTTGTATCAATGGATTCTTACTCAAAATCTCTAATTGTAAATTTTAGAACACTTGAGTTGATTCTCTGATTTCCGATCCAAAATTGGTCTTGACGTTCCAATTGACAAACTTTGATAATACCTCCGATCAAATCAACTAGCATAAAGCAATATATTCATATAATTAAGTAGAGTATTAATTAATCTAATTGAGTATAATAAAATACTAAGAAAACATACCAACGTCTATGTTTTCCATCAGAGATTCGTCAAGGACATTTCTAAAATTAGCAAATGAATACAACTGGTCATCTGATTTAGGCGATGTCTTCTCAACATGAGTATCCTCATCGATACAGATATGGAGACCATTGACTGTAATCCTCGAAGTTCCTATGTGTGGAGTAATTTTGAAGTTACCAATGAATTACCAATCTTTATCACACATCATGCCTTCATAATGGTCTACTAAACGATTCGGAATCGAAGCACGTATTCGATCACCCTAGATTTTCAGTTAAAAAATAATGATGGTATTGATAATATATTAAGATTCAGACAGTAATATATTAAGAATCAGACAGTATGTTATTTTTGAAGTTATACTTACATGTTCGTCTGCGAATATAAACGATCGCTGAATACCGTGAACACCTAGGCTTTCCTCGACACTCTTGATAACTTGAACACAGATAGAAGATCGATCAGATGCTATACCTAAATCAGAAATCATCGTGCAATGAGACATTTTTTTCAAAAATAGATGCAGTTATTCTTAACAATGAATAGAATCTGATTACGAGTAACAAATGGGTACTACTTTAAATTGAAAACCACCGTTACGACAACCAATAGTAGTGTTTGCAATGTTTTGAAAAATAACAGTCATATTTACCACCGCTAATTTAGTTGACTATATATGTCATGTTTTGTTATAATTATAATATAATAATTCTAAAAATCAAAAATAGAAAGAATCTCATCAGAATCATTACTAGGTGATAAAATGACATATAATTGTGATGATTATTAATATTTATTTTATTGTGATAATAATTGTGATACTAGCTTTTTTAGAGGCTTTGACATAGAAATTTTTTTTCTGAAGGAATATTTATTAGATTTTATTTCGTTTATTATATAAAGTACAATTATTTCTATATTTGATTAATATTAATGGTATAATTTCATTTTATTATTGTAAATAAGTGTTATTTATCTTAAAAAATGATATATACCGAAAGTTTAACAAAAAATATTATACAATTTAACTATTATTCATAAACTCAAATATAAAAATATTATACGATTTCTTAAATATATAAAGTCCGTGCTTGGCAAAAATTGAAAATAAAAATGTGATGTTTATGTTACGAGAATTTCAATAATCAAATTATAATAAGGTTTATATAATGATTGTGCCCACGCGACGCGGGCAGATACCTAGTATATACTAGAGTATCAATCTCTCTCAATCACCACCTCAAAAATGTTCCTCATATTTCTAAAGATGCCATTATTTTTCTGTAAAAATCTCATATTTATATTCTATTATATATATGTACATACTTTTTAATTGCACGTTTGTGATTGACAGTGCATACAAGGATTAATAGGATCGAATGAAGATGCTTCCCTTGCAGCATAATCAGTAAGCAAGACATAATTCTTAAAAAATTGAACATAAAACTCTTTAATGATTCATGAACTTGATCTTGCTTGCAGGTTGCAAATTTTTCAAATTGGGAATTTGCGAGAATCAAAGGTATGCCTATAGCTTTCTACTTTACTAATGTATTATGTATATTAGTTGTAGAAAGCGAGGAGCTTTCAGTTTAGGTATTTGATTCCAAATACTCACACATTTCACATCTCAAATGTTTCAAGATTATCATCTTAATTCAATAGATTGTCATTTGTTATTTTATTATAAATAAAAGCACTGACTATAAATATGTTCATTTTTCAATTTTAGGCAGCTGCACAAGCACCACAAAGAAAGCAGGAGTTAGAGAGGAGTTACGGTGCGGAGGAGGAATTATGACTGGAAGAAAGAGTAACGCAGGCTATCGGGTCAGGTAGATTGATTATGATGATTACGACTAAGCTTTGTATCCAAGGTTTTCTATAGATGTAATCGTAGTTTTGCAACTTTGTATTCAAAATTCAAACTTTTGTATTCAAGTATATAAGTTTGTACGTGGTTTTGCTGATGCAGGGAGATGGAGACTTGCTAGATAGACTCATGCATGGATACAAACCATAGAAATGCTTATATATCTATACTATTTTATGCTTCATGGGGCCCGTTTTTACATGCAATTCGCCCAAAGGTTCAATTATTATGCTTCGTGGCGTTCATATTTTTTGAACAATTTTTTCATTTTATAACAAATTTTCAGGGATTCGTAATTACTTTTTTCACTCGGCTTCTTATGATGTGTGGTTTAAAAACCAGGAAAATAACTTCATCTTTTAATTTGAATTGAAAAAAAAAAAAAAGACTGTTCCTATGACTAGCATAACAGGGTCTTCATAGTAAGGAAAACGGCCTGGAGAAAGATGATTACAGATAACATTCCGTGATGGCAGAACACAAGCCATGAGATGAGCAGAGGTCGCAAGGTAATATTCGTAAATTTATACTTATCATTCACATAAAACTGAGGTTTCTTGTGAGTCAAGTTGACATGTGGATTTTTGAATTAAATGTACGTAAAACAAGAATGAGAACCTAACAGAGGTAGATGTGGCTGACATGCTCCTTAAATTCCGTTCAATGCAAGATGGTTTTATGGATACAAGCTTTAATACTCTCAATGGATCATGGTTTGATACAAGCTGTGTTTGTAATGTATGGGTTTGCACGCTCTTATGTTGATTTTTTTTGGCTTTACAGGGACAGGACATGGTGTAGCTGCTGCATTCAATGTGCATGAAGGTCCTCAAAGTATTAGCTTTCGGTATGGAAAGATGACATCTCTTTTATGTATTATCACGACTTCGAATTCAGCTCACGAAAAAGAAAAAGAATGAAAATATTTCTCATTGATACTCGAAACAATGTACAGTGTTTACATATATATACTGGTCAAAGTTAAAGGAAACTTAAACCCAGCAGACTAAACCAACTAAACCGTAATTTAACTTAACCAGTCTAATATACCCCCTCAAGTAGCACAAGAAGAACGAAAGAGACTTGAAACTGACATCTTAGACAACAGAGAATGAAACAGAGAGGGACCAAGCGGCTTGGTCAAGATGTCAGCATGTTGATTCTGGGAGCTGACATGAAACGTCTTTAGGAAACCGTTCTTCAGCTGATCTCGAACTTTGTGGCAGTCGACCTCCACATGTTTTGTGCCCTCCTGGAAGAAAGGGTTTGAAGCAATGCTAAGAGCAGATTTATTATCACAAAACAACATTGCAGGTCCAGTTGTTTTGATGTGAAGATCCTTCAGCAATTGATCAATCCAGAGTAAGTCGCAAGTAACATCAGCCATTTCCCTGTATTCTGCTTCACAACTATTACGATTCACAACCTTCTGCTTCTTCGATTTCCACGAGATCAGCGATGTGCCTAAGTAAACACAGTAACCAGATACAGATCGTTTGGAATCTTTGCAAGTAGTCCAGTCTGCATCGGCAAATGCGTTAAGACAGACATCTGTAGAGACAGAATGGAAGAGACCCTGACCTGGGTTTGACTTCAGGTACCGAACAACCTTGTGGCCTGCATTAAGGTGAGCATCAGTCGGTTTAGAGAGAAATTGGCTGAGCTTGTTCACCGCGTATGTAATATCCGGTCTGGTGATAGTCAAATATAAGAGCTTCCCAATCAGTCCTCTGTAAGGTCGTGGATCATCAAGTGGCTTGCTTGTCTCAGAACTTAGATTCACCGAGGGATCCATAAGAACCGAGCAAGGTTTGGCAGCCAAAAGACCTGTTTCCTGCAACAAGTCTAAGCAGTATTTCCATTGGCAAACTGATATACCTTTGGAAGATCTGGCGATCTCTAAACCAAGAAAATACTTCAGAGGATCCATGTCTTTGATAACAAAACCTTGTGGAGAGTCTGTTTAACATGATCAACTGCACTATCATCATTACTGGTAATGACAATATCATCAACATAAACCGCAAGTGCAACGATAGCAGTACCCTCAACTTTCACAAACAATGTGTTCTCAGCAGCAGATTGAATAAAACCATCATCAAGTAGAACTGAAGAGAAACGATGATACCATTGTCGTGAGGCCTGTTTCAGTCCGTATAAGGACTTGTGTAGGCGGCAAACCGGATTCTCCGGAAGAGTGGTTCCCGGTGGTGGTGTGTATCCCAATGGAAGAGCCATGTAGATTTCTTCATCCAATGTGCCATAAAGAAAGGCATTTGAAATGTCCATTTGAGTAAGGCTCCAGCCAAAACGAGCAGCAACACCAAGAATAAGCTTCACAGTTGTGAGTTTGGCCACCGGTGAGAAAGTGTCGATATAGTTAACTCCCTCCTGTTGAGTAAAGCCCTTTGCGACTAGCCTCGCCTTATGCTTATCAATAGAGCCGTCAGGGTTATACTTCAACTTGTAGACCCATTTACAACCAGCCACATTCTTCCCTGGTGGCAATGGAACTACAGAGAATGTCTTGTTACGCTCAAGAGACTGAAGCTCATCATCCATACCGTTTGTCCATGCAGTAGACTTGATAGCTTCGGCAAAGTTTCTCGGTTCTGTGTCAGTACTGATGGAGAAGATGTATTGGTGATATGGGAGGGATAAATGGTCATAGGAGATAACAGAAGACAGTGGATAACGGGAGGAAGTCGGGGGAGTGGTAATATGGTCAATAAGATAACAATGGAACTCAGATAGGTAAGATGGTGCCTTGGGTGTCCGTTTAGGTCTCCCATTGTTTAACGAATTATGGACAGCCAAGTCAGAAGATGTATGTTGTGTGACAGGTGCAGTGTTAGAGTGTGCATGAGATGATGATGATGATAATGGATCTATAGTAGGAATAATATGAGATGATGATGCATTATCAGATGAAGATGAATGATCAGATGTAATGTTATGCGGAAACGAATCAATAGCAGGAGATGAGTTATCCGGAACAGGCATGGGCAAAATAGATGTGGGAAACAAATCAGGAACCTGAGAGAATAGAGTTGTATCTTTAAAAGGAAAAGTAGTTTCATGGAACACAACATTTCGTGAAATAACCACAGTGTTGGTTTCAAGATCAAAAACTTTATAGCCTTTAAAACCGGGTGGATATCCTAAGAAAACAGCTGCCATTGCACGAGGTGAAAACTTTGTTCTAAAATTTGGATAAGTGGAAACGTAACAGAGACAACCAAAGACACGTAGAGATTCATATTGAGGCTCTTTCTTAAGCAGTTTTGATAAGGAGTTTGATTTCCTAACAATGGTGAAGGAGTCCTATTGATCAAGTAAACAGCAGTTTGTACACAATCACCCCAAAAACTAAAAGGCACATGAGATTGAAAGTACAAAGCTCTAGCCACATTCAACAGGTGTTGGTGTTTGCGTTCAACTACTGAGTTTTGTTGTGGGGTATCAACACAAGAAAAATAATGGATCATACCTTTGTCCCTAATGATATCTGGGAATGAAAGTTCAGGAGTGTTATCAGATCGAATTGCTTTAACGATTGTAAAAAATTGAGTTTCAACAAGCTTAAGAAATGCATGGAAAACCGTAGCAACAGAACTTTTATTACGTAAAAGGTATATCCATGTTACACGAGTAGAAACATCTACAAGAGTGAGGAAATATCTAAAACCTTCAACAGTTTCATGAGCAAATGGACCCCATACATCAAGATGGACTAGATCAAATGCATTATCAGCTACATGGTTATGTGAAACAAATGGAAGACGCTTTTGTTTTGCTAAAGGACAAACAGAACAATGAGAAGATGCAATAAGGACACTTTTAGATACTTTTGACAAACAATGTAATTTGGCTGCAGAAGGATGCCCAAGGCGTTGATGCCATAAGTCCCCATCAGCAACCAAAGATCCAGCAAACGGTTGAATGAGAGCAGATGAAGCTAAGTCTTTTGCAGTGAACACATATAGATTGTTAATGAGACTACACTTCCCAATCGTCGAGCCCGAAGTAAGATCCTGAATGATGCAACAGTCATGAAAGAAATTAGCAGAACATAAGCTAAGTTGCACCAGAGAACTCACAGAAATCAGGTTAAAATTAAAAGATGGAATATGCAAAACATTATACAATGTCAATGATGCGGATAGATGCACAATGCCAGTGTGTGAATTGGGTACTCTAACACCATTACGTAATGATACTGACTTATCCCTGACTGTCCGTACTTCAGAAAACAATGAGAGATCTGAACAAACATGGTCCGTAGCCCCACTATCAACTATCCAAGCACCATTAGGAATCATATTTGAAAGAGCGGATAAACAATGGTGTTGGTATGTGAGGGTTTGATATTCAAAAAAAAGATTAGAGGAAGGAAAAGACACAGTACCTGCAGAAGCATTGCAAGCCATCACGCCATGTTCTGTTATTGATGCGGATGGATGCTGAATCGTAGTGTCTTGAGGCTTGACATGTGAGGTAAGCTGAGCAATGAGCTGTTGAACTTGAGCAGATGTGAATGAACTCAAATCCAAGCTACTGTTTTGCGTAGAGTAAACTGGCATTTGTGGCATGGCATCAGCAACAGCGTTAGCAATAACATTGGTCTTGTTATAAGAGTTGTATTGTGGAGGCTTCTATTGTTGAGCTGATTGTGCAGACTTTGGTGTAGGAGGAGTAGGAGTGCTTGAAGCTTTAGAAGCCGCAGGATGACCAGGGGGATACCCATGAAGTTTGTAGCACTTGTTTACCACATGACCAGTCATACCACAGTGTGTACAAACAGGACGAGATCGTGCCTTGTAGTTAGCATAAGCCGCAAAATGCTGCAATTCAGCTTCAGTTGGAGAAGTTGAAGCTTGAAACACCACGTTCTCAACACTTGTAATTGGCTTCAACACCCTTTGACGCTCATCTTGGCACACCATGTTGAAAATTTCTTCGATATTAGGCAAAGGCTTTAGCATCAACACTTGCCTCTTAGTAGATTCGTAAGACTCATTTAGTCCCATGAGAAACTTCATGACCTTACTCCTTTCCTGTATCTTTTGCCAGTTTGTTGCCGCAGAACATTCGCACTTCCCACAAGTGCAGATCGGCAATTCAACAAAATTCGTATACATTTCCCACAATGTTACCAATTCAGTATAGTATGTGCTGACATCACGAGCACCTTGATTCACAGAACACAGTTTTTGTTCGATTTCAAAAATACGAGCTAGATCTGCTTGCTTAAACCTATTCATCAGGCTATTCCAAACCATTTCAGCTGTAGGCATGAAAAGCAAACTAGCGCTAATGTTCTTCGCAACCGAATTCAATAACCAGGTAGAAACCATGTCATTACATCGTGACTAAGATCCAGAGTTCACATCACCATCTGGAGGTTTAGGAATTGTACCATTGACGAAGCCGAGTTTGTTTCTGACATTGAGAGCGGGACGAACAGATCGCAGCCAAGATTGGAAATATGCGCCGCTCGTGAGTCGATCTGACACCAGTACAAGCCCCGCGTGATCGTTGTTATGAAGATAGTACGGATTTTTGTAAAGATCGATGGAAGGACGAATCGGAGCTTGAGGATTTGAACCGGAGCTCGCAGACATCGCAAATCGTGAAAGAAAACTTCCGAAAAACGGGAAAATCAAAGATCAAAGAAGAAGATGAAGATCATTCGAACGACTTCAACAAAGAACAAGAAAAGCGAAATGCAGAAATCACGAATCAACACAGATCGCGACGCACTCATGTACAGTGGCGGAGACAGAAAATTTTTTTACATGGGTCACAATATTTATTATCTAAAAAAATTATATAAATTTCACTGAAAAAAAAAATTTCATCATTGATAAATATCTCATAAATGCATTTTATGCTCACTCATATTTTAAAATTATTTGATTATAGTTTCATTGTTTTATCACGGTTTTATTATGATAGTTTCAAATACTTGTTTTTCAATAAAACAAAGTAGATAATTGCTTAAAAATTCATCACCAATAATATTACCTATAGTCGTATTCATAAATTTTATTTTTTGGCGAGATTCCTTTCTAAATTATATCAGTTTTTAAAAAGAATTTAAAATTTATCTAAGTAATTATTATTTAAGATGAACTCTTATTTATAGTGCTTCCGCTTCTAAATTGAAGCACTTTACAATGTGGGACAATTATAAACTTTGGCATAAATTTTTATTTTATAATTTTTGTGATTGTTATTAGATCAACATTCTCTAATATTTATTAAACTATCTTAAATTTCAAATTTTAGAAAAGTTAATTCTTATTTTAGATTTGGATAATAAATCAATTAAAAAAACTCAACAACAATTTATTTATTTATTTATTTTTCAGGATTTCACCTGAGGCAGCTGACCCTCCTCAACTGAAGCTGGCTCCGCCACTGCTCATGAATTAAAATCGAGAGGAATGAAATCGAAGGGATGAACAGATTATGCTCTGATACCATATCACAACTTTGAATTTCAGCTCACGAACAAGAAAGAGAATGAAAATATATCTCATTGATACTCGAAACAATGTACAGTGTTTACATATATACTGGTCAAAGCTAAAGGAAACTTAAACCAGCAGACTAAACCAGTTAAACCGTAATTTAAGTTAACCAGTCTAATATGTATATATTATATACCAAAACTAATGAAAATCTATCGGTTTACAAGCGTTCATTGTTGTTCTCTGCTTAATTTTTCTGGATTCAATGAAAATTTAGTTGTTTGGTGTAATCGTTGTCTTTCTTTGTTCTTTACAATTTTTTGTTTATTGTCAAATTTTTATGGATTCTTGAACATGGTCTAATGGTGATTTAAATTTTTGTTTTTGCAGGTTAGGAGTCTAAATCTTGCAAGTCAATAGAAATAAATTCTGTGTAAAAAAACTTCAGAAATTACTAGATATGTCGTCTATTCTCTTCTCGGTCGCTCCATCGATGGCTACGACAACGTAAAACAGTTACAGCAAAGGAGAATAATTGCAGCCTAATGATCGCATGTATTGTTAGAGATGATCTCAAGTGTTATTAGCAACGTCTCTCATAGCCGCTAGATTTTCCAGCGTCGTTTTTTGGTAATGCAACCACTGTAGCAGCAATTCCTTTTTCCAGCAGCATCTCCAAACACCTCTGACATCTTTTAAATGTCAATTAATAAGTGGTTTTTACATTTATAGTTAATTATAAACTAGCGGATTTAATATATATATTTAAATAAATTTACATTTTTAATATGCTATCTGGAATGCTAGACTATAATTAAAAACTATATTTCCATATGATAAAATTTACATACATTGATTATTAAACTCTATATATCATTTCGTCCATAACATAAAACTCTAAAACTCTAAAAACCGAATTAAACATTATTATCACACACCTAAATATTGTTTTATTTTAAATTTTAACCAATAAAAATTAAGCCCGCCCACTTCTTTGACGGGTTAAAATCTAGATGTGGAGATAATATATGTGTAAGATGATATCAGCAAACTCTATGTACCAGATGTGGAGAAAATAGAAACAACTTGTGACTGCTTGCTTATTTCCAGAGTGCATAACAAATCCGAATCCAAATCACATTGTCTGTCACCGAGCTTCAAGGATGGAATTGGTTAGGTCGGGAACAGTCCAAGATTGCTGTTTTGTTGATGAGGAACCAATCTCAAAACGACCGACAGAAAAACCAGGCAGTTTGGGCTGTTCCATCTCGGTTCTCTCGCTCGTGAGCATCAAAATCACAGACGACATCGCCGGTCTATCCTCTGCACATTCTTGAACACACAAGAGACCAATTTGTATGCTCCGTAGAACCTCGTGTGGTTGAAATGTTGGTGATGAATCTACGATAACCGGATCTACCATCTCCAGCCCTTTTCCTTCCTTCCAATTCCTCCACACCTGATCATCAAAAACAGAGCTTTTAGTCTTAGCGTTTATGAATCGAATCACACAAAAAAAACAAAAACAGAAAAAACAAAGAATTTGATTGGTCAAACTTACATAGTTTAGCAGGCTTTCCTCGTTCGTGTGGAAGAATTCAGTGTTTCTCCTTCCAGAGATAATCTCAAGAACCAATACGCCAAAACTGAAGACGTCTGATTTGACGGAACAAATCCTGTCTATGGCATATTCGGGGGACATATATCCGCTGCAATGCATCATAACGAAACAGTTGAGATCAGTCTTGTCCAGAGTTTTGTTCTACAGTTTCCAAAAGATGACAGTGAAAAACGTATTTACTTACTACGTTCCAACTACGGTGCTTGTAGCAGCTTCTGTCTCATCGCTTCCAAAGAGCCTGGCCATCCCAAAATCCGCGATCTTAGGGACCATATCTTTGTCCAGAAGAATGTTGCTGGGCTTCAAATCCCGGTGATGATTTGACACCGAGAATCTTGGTGAAGATACAAGAGTCCTCGAGCAATACCAGTGGTAATCAGTAGTCGCTTCTCCCAATCAAGCTTAGAGCTTTGGGTTTTGTCTACAAATTGAAACCAAATAAATTTTAACTGATATATTGCAATGATGATAACATTCAAATAATCAAAGAGTAGTCGGCACTGACCAAAGATATATGTATCAAGGCTTGAGTTTTCCAGGAACTCAAACACCAGAATCATTTCGTCACCTTCGAAACAATAGCCAAGGACTTGTACGAGGTTTATGTGTTGAACACTTGCCATCAGCCTCACCTCGTTGGCGAATCCTTGCATGCCTTGTGCGGACCTTCTCAAAAGCCTTTTGACTGCCACTGTTTGGTTGTCCAACAGCCCCTGTAATAATGTTGATAAGTTACAAGGAATTTTGAAAATAATGATAGATATATATATATATATATATATGTATATATAAAATCAGATGTATTTTTCTTACAAACCTTGTAAACAATCCCGAACCCCCCTTGTCCAATCTTGTTAGAGTCAGAAAAGTGTTGTGTGGCCGTGGCAACAGTTAATAGGTCCATTGGTTCACATCGTAAAACCCCTATTGATAACATTGATATACTAATTCCATTCAGACAGAAAAGAAGATTAAAGATTTAAAGAAAGGCCGTTTATCACAAAACAACATACCAATACTTGTTTCTGTTGCTGCAATAGGTGCTTCTGCAATTGCTCTTGCTGGCCTCTTCTTTCTTCTCCAAATGCACGTCATTATGAAAATAATGCAACCCAGAAGAAGCACAATGGCGACTCCAACAATCACCATTATCATTTTGGTACTCTTCTTTTTTCTTTTTCTGTTTGCCTCAGCTGCCGCTTCTTAAGAAAGTACAAGTCAACATAGAGACAGACCCATTGTTTCAGAAAACAGAGAAAAGTCAATAAACTAACCTGCATCAGTGGCTGCCAATCTAACGAATAGGTCCTGCCCGGCAATGTTATTCTTGCGGAGATCGATGAGATCTCCGAACCAAATCACACAACCGGATCCACCATCTTTCATGTTTGTATTTGCATAGGCTGTACAGTTGCACATCTCAAGGCACTTGTCCTTGCATTCCTCCAGCCCGATTCTCCTGTTCACAATAGACTTGGAAATATCTGGTAACTTCATTTCGCTAAGCCGGACAAACCCATCTGAAGAGCAGTTCAACGATGTCTTCCTCTCACACCCACCTGTCCAGTCGTTCAAATCCCATGCCTCTTTGTACTTGGCCTCAAAAAAGTCGATGCAATGGCAGTCTGGTGATGCGTCTCTTCTACAGAGACCATTCGCTCCACATAGATTGTAGCTGCCACACGCGTCATCTGGGAGAATATGCATTATTGGTTTCCACATTTGCTGTGGTTTAGGAATCCACGTAGTCCGGTTCAACAGGCCGTCATAGGATAATCTCAATACTGAGAAGAAACTCTCATTCGTGGTTCTGAAGAAATATGTTGCCTCCTCTTCAGTCACGGTGATACTATATGTCCCGTAGCTCAAAGTTTCACTCGTTTCCTCGACGTCGTTTAGGGTTTTCCATATATCACTCCGGAGGATTGGCACACCTTTCTTCCGAATGAAACTCTGCGCAAGCTCATTTTGTTCTACCGCATAAGTGAATTCCCCTGATGACGGATCATCAGAGCCTCTCCAGGATCGCAGTGTCCGGTTAATGTTCGTTTTGGCATCCCACCCCAGTTTCATCCCGGAGACTAGAGTATCTGTGGGAAAATCGAAGCTCTGCCACTCATATGAGGCGACGTTGTTGGAGTATCTCAAGACTAAGTTGCCAATGTCAAGAAGCTCAACAATCAGTGGCGACTTGTTCAGATTTGTGCTAGTCACATTGGTCCACCAGACACGGTTACCGTATTGGTCAAGGAGGACGAGGTTGGTGTTGATGACCTTGAGCTCTCCAATGGGCTTGGAGAGTGGGCGGTCTCTATTTGCAACCCATACCATTTCCTTGGGCAGTTTGTAGTGCCATATGCCCACATACCAACCTCTGGAACCTGCGCTTGGCTTGAAAAGGCCGCAGACAAACTGTTTCTTAGCGGACATGATGTTTTCTCTCTGGGATAAGCTATATGCTTGGGCGTATGAATCCAGGGACGATACTGTAAGAAAGAAAACTAATAGAAAAGAGATAAACCGCATTATGTTCTTTTGTGTGTTTTCATTGTTTTGAATATTGATCCTTTCTTTTATAGTTTTATATATTCAGCTCGCATTTGACTTTTTAACTTCAACACTACATGTGATAATAAATTTGAAAACATATCAAATGTTAGTTTATCAAAGCATCTTTGAATCTAGAGATTGCATTTATTTACAACCTGGAATTAGTCTTCCAAATTTTAATGGAACTCACTTTAATATCGAGTGGACATTTTAATCATAAGAAAATAAACAAAACGCTTTTTGTAGAAAAAAAATGAAAGTTGAATTCAGTGGTATAGTTAGAGACAGACAAGATACCAATCAAGAGAATTGTTAGTTGCGGGTTTAATTTTTGTGGGTTTTGGCTTGATCCAACAAACACTTGGATACCATTTCCTTTCTACCCAGACACAACTAGTCAACTACTACTAAGCCCACCGGTTCGAACCGGAACAGAATAAAACAGTTACCACACCAGAAGATCTTTACATAACAAGCAAATATCGTTAGCACTTCAAGAAAAAAAAAATGGAAAAAAAAAGGAGAAATTTGGCATTGATTAGTACCAATTTTTTTTTTGTTAATCGGTTTTGGTAGAATCAGGGGTTAAACAAAAATGATAAAAGAAATTGTTTCACTGAAGATGACAAGTCAATTGTACATACAAGAAATTATTGATCGACTCAAAAGTCTAAAGATCAAAAGCTATAAAGAGTGTACAAGGAAGTGAAGAAACTAACAGTTGGACATAGTTGTGTGTGTTTCTTCTAATTGCAAATTCACACACCACTTTCAAGCAAGCCTTGAGCATCTATAAGATAGTAAGATTCAGGAGGAGGATGAACATTAAATTAGTTTCTGGACTTGCTCATACTCATCAATGCCTTGAACATCAGACTCTTGTTCCCCTTTCTCGAACAAGATTGCTTTATCTCCACTATCTCTCTATTTCTCGACACTGATATCGCTCTTTGTGGCTCCGGTAAGGCCTTTTCATCCACAAAAAAGAAAAAACACAGAGCAGAAGAAGATTCACTAACTATGTTGATAACAACTGAAGCTGAATATATATTATATTAACTAACCAGTATTCTTGGCTGGCTTGGGGAGCTTGAACGTTTCAGTAGAGATCCTGAACGTAAGAGAGCAAATCTCATAGGAGAGTTTGTTCTTTTACCTGCAACATCCACACACACACACTTTACTTTAGTTTGTCTGAAATTATTTTAAGGAAATATCATTGTCTAGTTGTTGTTGTACTACTTTGTGTTCTGTTGCTCATGTTGTTGTGTAGGATGGGTGAGAAGGAGAAGCTTCCTGTCTTGTTAGTAGCTTTCCTGCATTCGATTATCCGAATTACAAAGAATCAATAAAACCCGAAACAGAAGAAGAAGATTAGAATCAAGATTCTACCTTGCAGTATTTGGGTGGTTTTCCAGTATTGTTGATCGAACAGCTTTCAGGGCAGACCAGGAGAAAGATTCAGATAACATACGAGAAAAAAAACCAGAAACAAAAAAAAAACAATAAGATATTGAGTTACCACTCTTGAATCGATGGGAGTCATCTCCTGCAGAGAAGCTTGTGCCTCTTTGTTCACCTCTTCCATGTTCTAGTACGCAAGAATTTGTCATAAAAAAAGATTTTGATCAGATTGAACGATGATGGAATGGATCAACTGTGTGGGGTTAAAAAAACGAAGAGAGATTTTTAAAGGATATACTAGGGAAGAAGTAACGCTTATGATGGTGAGGAGTTTGAATGAGAAAGCAATGCTGATAAGTCCCACTCTTCCCCATATACTCTCTGCATAGTTTCATCCTCTACAGCAACAACACACATATATGAGAGAAGTACTTTGATTACAGTTCCAAGACTCAGAGAATGCTTACTTGTTCGAGAGAAGATAAACGAAGATGCGTGATGGAGAAATGGGTTGAGTTATCAGAGAGAAAGGAGTTGAATTTGTCAGAGACAGAACCAAGATGATCCACTGTGTTCACTACTGCCTTAGCTGCATACTCTTTCAACGTTTCTATCACCCTAACATTAACACCATTCATTCATTTCCTTGCAAAATATTATATCAAGAAAGAGAAAAATAATAGTTACGTTTCTTTGTGTTCTTCTTTGCCATAAGATGTTTCGAAGTACTCAGCAGCTGAGTATAACTGTTTCCGCAAGTTCTTTAAGTCCTTAATCATCCAAAAACAAACAAAAACAAAGCAAACAGGAGAGAAGATGAATCTTGAATGAAGACAAAATCACAATCCTAATGATCAATCTATGCTTGGGGAAAGAGATAGAGAGAAGGATCAAACCTTGAGAGTTTCTGAGAATTGAAGAGTCTGTTTCATGAAGAGTTCGTCATGATTGGAAGATTGATGAAGAACGATCGCTAAAGATGCAGAGCTCGCCATTTGTGCTCCGATTTAATGAGATGTGAGAGAGAAGAAGAAGAAAAAGAAGATAATGGAGTAAGTAAGAGAGATCCAAGTGGAGCCACTGCACACTATTTAACACATTCCATACGTTATTTACAAGTTAAATTTTTAGAATAAACTGTTAATTATATCAACGAGAATGAAATTAATTTTCTTTAAAAGGACTAAAAAGAAAGAAAAAAACAATTGAACTTCTTTGTGATTGGGTAAGAGGAGACTTAACATTATAAAGCAGCCGACAAATCAACCCGGAGAAATGCATTTAGGCCACATATTCGCTAATCTGAAAATTTAATAAAATTATTTTAGAGCATTAATGATGGGATCAAATTATAAAATACACAAAGTCCAGAAAAAATGAGGAAGGAAATGATAGTTGGAAAATAATGGAGCAGAAAGTAGAGAAGAGTAGCAATTTTAACATTTTGTTAAATTAAAGAGAAAACAACTTGTCAACAGTTTTGAATCTCTTGTCCCTTTCAAAAAGAAAATATCAACACAAACATACAAGAGAAGTGGGACACAGAAAGGAATCAAAGTTCATGTGAAGTTGCATTATAACCCAACCAGACGACAAAAACACGCCCAAGATTGTATTTCGGATCACCCAAGTAAGAAGGGAGTCCTCAAAATCTCACATGATAAGCAAAGAGTTTATGACCAAAAAAAAAAAAAAAAATGAAACGATTCCAAATTGAAGGATAAAGAATTGAGGGGGAGGATTAGACGATACGCTCGAGCTCTCTGAGAGTGTGGTTTGATGAGTTGCAGAGACGGAAGGTGCCTGCATGGTGCAGTTTCTTTGGCTTTCTGGAACACAACAAAACCCATCTCTCACTTCCCAATCCGGGTGCTCCTCATTGACATATGTTAACAGTCGTTGATCAGAAGAGAAGAGCAACATCTTACGACCCGAGCTGATTCGTCTGCTATCTCATCTCTACACAAGACAATTAGCCAAAGGCTCGATACCTTATATATATTTTGATGATGGAAGCGTCTTTGATCCTCTGTTTTAACGCTTAGAACAACAGCATGCTCATCAGATATATATATATATATATATATATATATATATATATGTCCCCCTGAATATAACGAGCAAAAGACTATCAATTGACACATTTGAAGAGTCCAACCAGTAAAATTGGTAATGCTTCACCTAAAATCCAGGAAACCTTACTAGCAATTTTCAACTCGTGAGCTGCATTGTGAACTTGGTCAGAATTAAGGACCTGAGCCAGGAACATATACCAAACAAAAAAAAAGCTAAATCAAATTTTAGGTTCTACTCACTAAGTCGTCACCTACAACCCATCAGAAATAACTGGGACACGTGAGCATACTGTATCGATAGATCTGAACCATTTGTGGTAGTAATCACCAACAAATATTGGTAACAAAAAAAAAATACATTTGAGCTGAGACAAGAGATTAGAGAAGGTATCGAAATCATTCCTTATAAACGCCGCCTTGAAGCTCGAAACCTCCGTTAGTTGCGGATCCATCTCCAACTGTTGTTTAGTATCCGCACACAAGGTTACTTTAGTAAATGTATATAGGTGAAGCTCGGAGATTCTTATTTAGATAGAGGTGAGGTCGATGTGATATTTTCGAGGTATTCGAGCGAGGTTGATTAGGCAAGGTAGAAGTTAGCGATTATAAGTATCGAGTTTTTTAGTCTTTATTTCAGATTACGGATTCCGTAATAAATGAGGTTACAAGGCTATTTATAGTGTTAAATTAGGTTACATTTCGGTCAGAATAGCTTGGGCGACCGGGTAGATAGACCTGACCGACCGTCTATCGGAACGTCGTGCTGGCGAGCTATTTCATCTACATCAACGTGGCGAGTTGTCCCATCCATGTCGAGGTGGCGAGCTGTTCCTTTGATACAAAAAGGTCATCTCCCCAAACAACCTCGTTTTACTCTTTGTGAATAGGCTTGTTGCTCTTTGATCTTATTGGGCTTGATCGAAATTACGAAAATGGGGGCTGTGCTCAGCCCACCTACAACAATTGTCTCCCCCCAGTCCGTTGATGGAGATGTTACTTCGATATTCAACGCATCGAGCTGGAGAACTTTCATTTCTTTGGACCTCGATATCGATGTCGGGTCTTCGGAGTCGAGGTGATACTTGGGAAGCGAAGAGTCGCAAAAAGCAACGGTCGTCTTGGGCAGCGAAGAGTCGCAAAAAGCAACGGTCGTCTTAGGCAGCGAAAAGTCACGAGTGGAAGCGTGATTTTCGGGAAGCGCGTGGAATCCGCCACTAAATAAAGTACTGGGAAGCGTCCGGATCATGATTACTTTCCTCGGTAACCGCTGTTTTTTCTTCCTTATATATTATGCTCTCCTCCTCTTCTTCTCATTTTCTTCTCTGTTTACAAAAGATAATCCTGCTCTCCCTTCTCTCTAGAATTCCTTTCTCTCTCTAGAACTCGTCCTTTTGTTATTTTGTTTTTATTGTTATCCGACATCGAGTAATGTCTTTGGGGGGTCAGCGTATCGAGTCGAGCTTAGAGTCTGGCTCCAGGTCCGACCAGGAAGCTTCTAGGAGTGCTAGCTCTTCCCCTGAGGTGTCTTCGAGGTCTGACACCCAATCGGATTGAGGAGAGTCTCCATTGGTTGAATTGGCGGATCGAGTTCGTTCTGATGGGGCATCTCCGCGAGGCGAATCTACGAATCTTCAAATAGTTCCTCTTGTGGAGCGTGATGGCGATGCTACTGAGCACGCCAAAGAAGAGGTTGGTGAAGGGGGCGAGGAGGAGGATGAACAGGGCGAGGAAGAGGAACAAGGCGAAGAAGCCAGACCTCGACGTAAAGGTTCCAAGCGCAAGGGAGCCATCAAGAATCGACTAGTTAACATTCCGTCTCAGATGACGGCTCAACGCCTCGAGGAGTTTCAGTTATGATACGGTTTTCGAGGTGAGCTGATGGCGCCAGGACCTGAGGATTGACCATGGCTGGCTCCGGAGGGCTGGGTTACGCTTTACGAGGCGTGGTTCAGTCTCTGTCATCTTTGGGTGCCTTTGCCGAGGCTGTTGACCGATTATGTCGATCGGAGGTGTATCGCTTTCTCGCAGATTCTTCCTGCGGGGATCCAATTTATGGTCGCGGCTCTTTTGTTCGGGAGCGAGGTCAGGGTTGATGTTGACTGGCGCTTCTTCGAGGAGATGACTACCGTCCAGAAGAATAATCCGATCCCAGGCACATATACGATAAAGGCCAGGAAAGATTGTTCCTTGGTTTACCCCGTAAACAGGACGCCAAGCTGGGGCCTGGGAGGCGTCCTTCTTTTATGCAAAGGTGGATGAGGCGCTGGTAGTTGATACGACCAGAAACTTTAGGAACGAGTGGAGCAGTAGCATCGGTAGATCGCTAATTCGGTCATATCTCGAGTCTTCCCTTTCTTTTACTGATGTTTCTTTGTTTCTCGCAGAGCAAAACGTCCAGCTCGAAGCTTTCCCAGAGAATTTTCACGTGAATATTCAGAAGATCAGGGCCGTTGGGATACAGCATTGGCCTGATATACATCGTCGACGAGTCGAGGCTTCCATCACTCGCATCACGAACGGTAAGCTCGACATTTTTGATATTTCTTCCGTAATCGACATCGTCTAATACGTTTTTTTTGTTTCAGCTAGTTGGAGGAGGGAGAATAATCTACGGGAAAGAGCAATTGCAATGGCTCCAATTCAGGTCAACGCGCCTAGCCTCGCTGCACGCTGAAGGCCAAGAAGAGCGGGAGTAAGGATCGGGGTCCTTCTGCATCTCGGCCTGCACGCACGGATCCGGTGCTGGCCCAAGAAGAGGTCGAG
Organism: Eutrema salsugineum; assembly: GCF_000478725.1. NCBI lineage: Eukaryota > Viridiplantae > Streptophyta > Magnoliopsida > Brassicales > Brassicaceae > Eutrema > Eutrema salsugineum. Next base: position 2,178,072 of record NW_006256877.1, on the reverse strand, counting down.
GTTATTCCTCAACGCGATGTGAACCTCGAGTCCGTTGATGAAGGTGGGGTCGAGGCTCAGAGTGCCGAAGACCAAGTGGAAGCTCGGCAAGTAGACGATGAAGCTGACGAAGCCACGCAGTCGGCGAGGCGCGAGGAGAAGAAGCAAAAGAAGAGGAAGCGCGAGGAGAAGAAACAGAAGAAGGAGGAAGCCGAGGCTGCTCGCCTCGCCGAGAAGAAGGAGGTCGCCGAGGCTAAGGCGAAAGGGAAAAAGAAGAAACCTTCCGGGGATGGCGACGATGGCGGTCGAGTTGGAGCGGAGGCTGCGAGCAAACGACCTAAGGTTGATCCACCTGCTAATGACAAGGCCAAAGAGATCGACTGGAGCTTTTCGTTCGAGTACCCCGAGTCGAACGAACCGTTTGTCAACAATGTTGATAAATGCGCAGAGCTGTTCGGGATGATAAAGGGCTCCACCTCCGAAGTCCCTCCTGGTACTGATGGGGCTTTCAAAGACATGGCGAGCTTCGCCTTCAAGGTATGTCTAGAATCTTTACTTTACTATACCCTGTCTAGAATCTGTGAGTTCGACTGAGAAAATTTTTTTATTTTCATTTTTAGTTCATCGCGAGCTGCAACCGCGCAAGGGGTCAATACATGCGTTGGCTCCGGAATGGTGCTGCTCGGCTGAAGGATGCTCAGGCTGCGGGTGAAAAGGCGGTGAAAGAGCGTGACACCGCTATCGAGCAGCGAAGGGTCGCCGAGGACAATTGGCAGACCATGAGAAGAAAGGCGGAGCAGCTCGATGCAGGGGTAAAGGAACTGACCGACAAGATCGAGGCGATGAAGCAAGAGAACCTGGATTTGGTCAACAACCTTCAGATTGTTAATGAGGCTAAGATCCAGGTCGAGAAGTCGATCGCCACTGAGGTTGTCCGGGCACAGCGACATGCTCAAGAGAGGATTGAGGCAGAGACGACTCGTATTTGGGCGGATGCTGAGGCCAAGTACTCAGGTCGAATAGATCGACTGAGGACTCGCATTGCTCAACAAGAGTCGATTGAGCGATTCAAGCTTGATCTCGTGCAGGCTCGAGGTACACTGGAATGCCTCGATCTCTTGAAGGAGCAAGAGATGTCTGAAGAGGAGTTGAGAGCCGAGCTCGAATCATCGAAGTGCGACTGCGAACAGAAACTCGAGAACCTCAGCCTCACATATCTTGAGGAAGGCGACTTGCCTCCGCCTTATCCCGAAACTCTGGATGGCGGTTCGGACCACGACGATGTCGAGGATGGAGAAAATCGTGAGGACGGCACTCAGCCCGAAGAGTAGATCTTGTCTTCTTTTCCTTGTTCTAGCATCACCCCCTTTTTTCTTCTTATTTTGTTTCTCTCTGTTTGTAACGCGGATACCCTTATCTTTATCAATGAATGTCGTTTTATCAAGTATTAGCTCGCTATTTAAATCGTAAAATGATTATAGATTCAAAATAAAACGTTTGATACGAGGTGAAAATTGGTTTTAAAGAAACGATTGGGACGAAGTGAAAATCTGTTTAACAGGATGATCAGCACGAGATGAGACATGACTTAATAGAATAATACTTACGAATGATAGGTGCGAATGATAGGCGTGAGGTATGACTTAAAAGAATAATAAATGCGAGGTATGACTCGGCTTAAGAGGACATCAGGTGCGAGGTATGACTCGGCTTAAGAGGACATTAGGTGCGAGGTATGACTCGGCTTACCCTGTTTTATTTCATTAATCGTGTCCGAATAGTGAGAATGATCTCGACGTAGTTATTCGGGTGATTTAAGAAAGGATGCGGGACTGGTCCCGGCTTATTCTCTTGTAATCGTAAGGTTTTTGTTCCTTGGGATTTATTAAGAGTTTGCATTGTAGGGAAATGCGTATTAGAAGATCGAACATCTAGCTAGGATGTCGATGTAAAAGATGTCGATGTAAAAGGTGGCGATGTAAAAGATGTCGATGTAGAAGATGTCGATGTAAAAATTGGTATAAACAAAACTTTTATTAATAGCTGTACCTCGTGAGAGGTTGCCTACGTACCCAACAAACTGGGATCAAGCCGATCGTAGTTCACATTCGAGATCTAGCTCGACCGAGTATAGCTCGGTGAGCTTTTTTTTTAATTATTTTAGTAGTAATACCGCTTTATGTTCATCGAGTTCCATGATCGCGGTATCATTTCGCCATCCATCGTCATCAGCTCGTAAACGCCAGGTTTTACAACGTTGGTGATTTGGTAGGGGCCTTCCCACTTTGCGCCTAGTTTTCCGGCGCGGTATTCTTCGGTATTTTCGAACACCTTGCGAAGGACGAGGTCGCCAGCTTCAAAGTGCCTACCTTTCACTCGTTTGTTGTAGTAACGTGAGATTTGCTGCTGATAGTTTTGCATACGTAACAAAGCGCGATCTCGCTTCTCTTCGAGCTTGTCGAGGCTATCCTTCATCATTCTTCCGTTCCTTTTACCGTCTTGTGTCAACATCGTTTCTGCGTATGGTTGGTAGACCGACCTCGGCGGGAGCTAAGGCTTCCATGCCGTGAGACAACGAGAAAGGGGTTTTATTCGTCGATCGTCGCGGTGTAGTTCGATATGACCATAGGACTCCGTCTAACTCGTCTGCCCATAAGCTCTTCTTATCCTCGAGTCTCTTTTTGATGCCGTCGAGGATAGTCTTGTTGGTTACCTCGGCTTGTCCGTTTCCTTGTGGGTATCGCGGTGTTGACTTGCTAAGTCGTATTTTCCATTTGGCACAGAAGTCTTCGAATACATCGGAGATAAACTGAGGGCCAATATCGGTGACGATCTCGTAGAATACCCCGTGGCGGCAGATGATGTTTTTCGAGACGAAGTTCTTCACGTCGGTTGCTTTGATTTTGGCGTAGGATTCGGCCTCGACCCATTTCGTAAAGTAATCGGTGATGATAAGCATGAATCGTTTCTGTCGGGATCGAGGAAGTGGACCCACGATGTCCATTGCCCATCGCATGAAGGGATAAGGCGGCAAGGAAGTAGCCAGAAGTTCGGCTGGTGCATGGATCATTGGCGCATGTCGTTGGCATTGCTCGCAGCGAGCTACGAATCGATCGCAATCAGTAAGCATTGTCGGCCAAAAATGGCTGTGGTTCTTGATTTTCAGAGCGAGAGCTCGACCATTGGAGTGATTTCCACACGATCCTTCGTGTGTTTCTCGCATGACATCGAGCGTCTCCTCACCATGCAGACAGTTGAGCAGGGCGCCGGTCGAGCTCCAACGATAGAGGTTGCCGTGTGACTGAATGTATTTGGCGCTTCGAACTTTTAAACGCCTCGCTGCCCATCGGTCAGGTGGGACTTGGCCATCTGTAATGTAGAGTAAGATTTCGATCGTCCAGTCGTCGGTTGTTGGCTCTTGTTCAGCAGGCTCATCGATGACCTCGGGGGGAGGCAATTCTATGGCGTCTAATCTGTTTGCTTCGAGCTCTCGAACTGCACATACTCCTCGAGGTAGGCGTCTAATCTGGGGGAATCGATGCTTTCGACCGGGATCACGCGCCTTTGATGCGACTCGGATGTTGAAGCGAGAGCGGCCAGTGCGTCTGCCGAAGTGTTATCGCTTCTCGGAATTCTTGTGAGTGAGAAAAATTTGAAGCGATCTGTGATGCTCTTAACGGCTTTAAGATATAAATCCATCCGGTCGTTCCTAGTGTCGTAGTCGCCGCTGTACTGGCTAGCAACGAGCTGGGAGTCGCAGAAAGCTTCGATTTTCTTGACCCCGATTCCTTGGGCTAGACGCAGTCCTGCGAGTAGAGCCTCGTACTCTGCTTCATTATTGGAGGCTGGAAATTCGAGCCCCAGCTCTTTTGTCAGATACTCTAGTCGGATACTCTAGATACTCTAGTTCCAATGTCGGATACTTTTAACGATTGTTCCAATATCTCTTTTGTCGGATACTCTAGTCGGATGCCAATACCTGCGCCTCGGGACGAGGAGGATCCATCGACGTACAAGGACCACTTCTCGTCAGGTAGGTCGGTCTGGATTAATTCTGGCGGAAGCTCTATCAGTAAATCTGCGAGGACCTGTTATTTGGCGCTTGTCTTATTACGATACTCAATATCATATTCTGTCAGCTCGACAGCCCACTTCGCCATGCGACCTTACTGGCTCGGGCTGTGTAGTATCGTTCGAAGTGGTTGATTGGTCAAGACGAAGACTGAATGAGATTGAAAGTAAGGTCTTAGCTTTCGGGCAGACATGATGACCGCAAGTGCGAGTTTCTCCAAGGTTGGGTATCACTTTTCTGTGTCGTCCAGAGTCTTACTAACGTAGAAAATCGGTTTCTGCTCGCCTCGATCTTCTTTGAATAAGACGCCGCTTACCGCCGAGCTCGACACAGCGATGTAAAGGTAGAGAGTTTCGCCCGTTTTGCTAAAATTGGTGGGCTGGCGAGGTATTCCTTAAGTTGTTGCAAAGCTTCTTCACACTTGCTATCCCATTCGAAACGCTTGTTGCCTCGGAGGAGCTGATAGAACGGGAGACACTTATCTGTCGAGCGAGAGATGAATCGGTTAAGCGCTGCGATCCAGCCGGTGAGACGTTGAACCTCGCGAGTGTTGCGAGGTGAAGGGAGATTGATTAGGGCATCGATCTGCTTTGGGTTTGCCTCGATTCCTCGTTTAGTGACGATGTAACCGAGGAATTCTCTGGATGTAACGCCAAAGGTACACTTAGTCGGATTGAGCTTCATTTGATATTGGTTCAGAACGGTGAAGCAAGCCTGTAGATGACCGATGTGATCACCGGCGGTAAGTGACTTTACTAGCATATCGTCGATGTAAATCTCCATCGTTCGTCCCAACTGATCGGCGAAAATGTGGTTAACTAGCCGAATGGCATTACCTTATAACAGTAGGTCCTCCGGTCAGTAATGAAGGACGTCTTTTCGCGATCTTCGGGATGCATCGTGATTTGATTATACCCGGAGAAGGCATCCATGAATGACAGGAGCTCGTATCCTGCAGTTGCCTCGACGATTCGATCGATATGTGGTAAGGGGAAACTATCCTTGGAGCACGCCTTGTTGAGATCGGTGAAGTCTACGCAGATTTGCCATTTGCCATTCTTCTTTTTGACGACAACTGGGTTGGCCAACCATTCCGGGTATTTGACCTCGACGATCGAACCAGCCTTTGACAAACATTCGACCTCATCATTGACGGCTTGCGCCTTTTCCGGACCTAACTTTCTCCGCTTTTGTTTGATCGGTTTAACCGTTGGATCAATGTTGAGCTCATGACTTGTTATTTAGGGATCAATCCCAGGTATATCACGTACCGACCAGGCGAATGTCGATGCATTTTGGCGAAGAAGTCGTACGAGCTCGACCTTAATCTCCTCCTTTTGGTCAGCCCCGATTCCTACGCATCGTTCGGGATCGCTTTCGTCGATGTTTACTTGGACGACGAGCTCCTGCTTTGGTCTTTCTTGAGATGGCAAATCGACTTGAGTTACGGGTAAAATCGTAAGACACGCCTTGGCCGGGACCATGGACTTGAATCGAAGCATGTGCTCGGCGGCGAAGCAGAGTCTCGATATCTCTTGAGAGCCTCGAATGGTTTTTACCCCGAACGCGGTTGGGAACTTGAGGCATTGATGATATGTTGACGGCACCGCCTTAATGGGATTGTAGCCAGGGTGTTCCCAGAATTACGTTATAGATGGCAGGTTTGTCGATGACGACAAATTTGACGAGGCGGGTCGTCTTCGCCGCGTAGACCGGGAGTCTAATTGTTCCGATCGAGTAAACCGTATCTCCGTCGAACCCTGTGAGTGGCTTAACCGAAGACTTGAGGTGATGGTTTGCCAGTTCCATTTTGTCAAGCGTTTCTTTGAAAATCAGGTCCACTGAGCTTCCTGTGTCGACCAGTATCCGCGATACCTCGCAATCTGCAACCCGCAGCTCGATCACAAGCGGGTCGTTATATGGCATATCGACTCCCTCTGTGTCGGCCTCGGTGAATGTGATCGCATCACTTTCAGCTGTCTTAGAGCTTTTTACCTGCCATTTTTGCGCGAGCATGACCTGGCGGCCGTACTTTTTTATCGACCTGACGGAGTCGTTGCATGTCGATAGGCCTCCCATAATAAAGAACACCTTTTTTCGAGATGTCGGGGGAGTGTCACCTCGAGGCTGGTTACCTCGGTCTCTCTTCGTGAGATCATCGCTGGGTCGCTCGTTCGCTGGGGGAGGAGGTGGAAGCTGCTCGGTGGGAACTGTTGATCGAGCTTCGTTGTTATGCGGCGCGGTGTTTTGGGGCTTGTTTGCTAATGTGATCTCTCCCTTTCGATATTTCGCGAGCAAATAAGCCTGTAGTTCGCGACACATCGCAGTTGGGTGACCGTACTTGTTGTGATAGTCGCAGAAAGGTCGCGTCTCCCCGCGGTCTCCTCGTTGCCAGGTGTTTGACTGGTTTTGATACTGGCGATTCTGTTGCTGTGGAGTGTTAATGTTGTATGTCGCTCCCCGGCGATTGTCACCTCGATAGTTGTTGTCGAGGTGTTGTCGAGGTTCCTGATAGTCTTGTTTGGGGATTTCTTTGTGAGGCTGCTGTCTTGGCGTCGCCTTTGCTGGCGAGGCAATCTCTTTTTCTTCCTCATCCTCGATGTATAAGGTGGCACGGTGAAGCGCGTCTTCTAGAGTTCGGGGTTTACTGAACTTGAGGCTGTCCCGAAACTTCGTATCGATTCGTAGGGCATTCCGAAGGGCCGATAGCAACGCTTCGTCGGTCACGGTAATACGAGAAACGATCGCATTGAACCTGCCGATGAAAGATCGAAGAGATTCTTTGTCGCCCTGTTTGATCTGGAAAAGATCGGCACTGGAAACTGCGCCTTGGATGTACATCATGTATCTCTTGAGGAAAGCAGTCGACAATGCTTGGTAGCTGTCAATCGAGTTCGCTTTTAACTTGGAGAACTAAACTAGAGCTGCACCACTGAGATTTTCGACGAACAGCTGACAGAAACCAGCATCTTTCTCCTCGGGGGTGAATCGTGCTCGGCCCATTTGAATGTTGAACGCGGTCATAAATTGGCTTGGGTCCGAGTTGCCCGTATATGTCGGAAGATTAAACTTCACTTGCGTCCGTATCGGGAAATCGGTGACTCGGGTTGTAAACGGCGTGCTTTGGCTCTCTTTGAGTACGCGGTCGATCTCAGGCGCCGAGCTAGTAGCCTGATGTACTAGCGAGGTCATGGCTCGCAATTTGGTCCTCATTTCGTTCATTTCTTCATCTTGCTGCGAGTTTCTAATTTGAAGTCGACGCGTTTCGTGTTCGGGAGCTCCGATATTCACCTCGTCACAATTCGAGGCTGGGTGATTTTCTGTCGTCGGAGGTGCGGGAGAGTCTCCGAACAAGGCGCGCTGTACACGCTGAATCTCTTGTGCTCGTCTCTCCGGGGCTTGAGTCTCTGACGAATGCAATATGTTGACTTGGTCTTGACAAGAAAGTTGTGCCGCTGCTAGCTCGTTCAGGCGAGCACTTGTCTGATGATTCAACTCTTCCATTCGAGCCATCATCGTCGCAAATAGTGTCGCGACGTCAGTAGGAGCTGGTGTGCTTTGGTTTACATCTGGTGCTTCTGGGTGTAAGGTCGCGTTTTCTACGGGATTCATCGTCGGTGGTTGCCTATTCGAGGTTTCCGAGTTGGTAGCTGGTGATACGTTAAGTCTCTCCTCGGCGGTAGTCGATGTGGGTAGACTGGTTGTCTCGTTGGTTTGAATTCCTGACATTATCGAGCCCCTCTTTGCGTAGAAAGAAATCTCTTTGCCCCACAGTGGGCGCCAATTGTTGTTTAGTATCCGCACACGAGGTTACTTTAGTAAATGTATATAGGTGGAGCTCGGAGATTCTTGTTTAGATAGAGGCGAGGTCGATGTGATATTTTCGAGGTATTCGAGCGAGGTTGATTAGGCGAGGTAGAAGTTAGCGATTATAAGTATCGAGTTTTTAGTCTTTATTTCAGATTACGAATCCCGTAATAAATGAGGTTACATGGCTATTTATAGTGTTCAAATTAGGTTACATCTCGGTCAGAATAGCTTGGGCGACCGGGTAGATAGACCTGACCGACCCTCTATCGGAACGTCGTGCTGGCGAGCTGTTTCATCTACGTCAACGTGACGAGTTGTCCCATCCATGTCGAGGTGGCGAGCTGTTCTTCTGATACGAAAAGGTCATCTCCCCAAACGACCTCGTTTTACTCTTTGTGAATGGGCTTGTTGCTCTTTGATCTTATTGGGTTTGATCGAAATTACGAAAATGGGGGCTATGCTCAGCCCACCTACAACACCAACTGCTGCGAAATTTCCCTGCTGAGAGTAATTGGCTTGGTCGCAAAAGAAATGATGAGAATTCTGAAAAGGAATCGAGGAAGAAGAAGAACGAACAAATGACCCTTTTCCAATATGGGCCGTTTAATGGGCCTAAAAGATGAGAATCTAAACAACCCATTGTAAGAAGTCCATACTAAAATTAAAAATAGCCCAATAGAAGCTTCCGGGTATGTGTTAGTTTATTACGTGTCTTAAATTTGATGCTGACACAGTCAGTCACTCTCGTCAACGCGTTTTTGCGGGACTTTTTTTTTTCTTAGTTGGTCTGTCTGGTCCACAAGCCTTAGCCTCTAAGACAAATCAAAACCACTTTTTTTTTTTGTATTTTTCATAGAGAAAAAAATTAGAAAACTAATTATACTTTTTAGAAGAAGAAATATCTTTTAGATATAAATGTTGTTGACAAAAGCAAAAAAGGACTTTCTTCTCTCCGTAATCTGCCACGTTGTTCGTTCTTCTAGACCGCGTCTCCGCTACCTGCCGCCATTGCCACCTCACTCATTCAATTTTGTCCGATTGTTTTTTTTGTGGAAATATTGCATTTTTTGTTGGTTGTACAATAAAACAAAAAAATCCCTTACATTGATTAGTTTTCCTAGTTAACTATATTTCTTTCTTAATTAATAGTCCACTTTGTCAGATTCACACGCAACCTTGGCGAAAAAAAGGAAAATAATAATGGTGGGGTTTGTAGTCACTTTCCTGGAAATTTCTACTTTGTTGTACATGTATATACTTATATAAATATGATGATGCAGTCCCTCCAATTAAAACCTTACAACTTTTCGTACACAAATCTCTCTATTTGTTTGGGTTTGTTCTCACCAATCTCTCACCAAACATTGCTACTTGGAAAAATAAATAACCCAACAAATCTCACAACGAAAAATACACAGTTTTCTTGACCTCAAAACAAGAAAAGAAAAGAAAAGTGTGGAGATGGAGAATAGTAGTAATCAGCAATCGTTTTGGCAGTTCAGCGACCGATTGAGAGTGGAGACGCTGCAGAATAATCTGTCGTTGAACGACTCGATCTGGAGCACAAACTCTGTCTTCAGACAACGCAACGAAGAGCGTAGAAACTTGGACATCGCCGCAGACAAGAACCATATCGAGTATCTGAATCAGAACAGCAGCAGCAAGACTTATTCCGACATCAACAGCTGGAAGTCGAGCTCCAAAGGATTCGGACCCGTGGGCTCAAAATCGATCTCAACCGTCAATCTAAACCCAACCGACAAATTCAACGACACCTGGAAGTTCAACTCTGTTGACGTCAACGGTGATTTCAACAAGGGGATATATTCGAGCTATGATGGCTTCAACGTGGATCTGAAGAACAAGGGTGAGGATCATCATCACCATCAGCAGCAGCAGCATCAGATCCTTTTGAAAGCAGGAGGAGGAGGAGGGAAGAAGAACAGAAAGAATCAGAGTCATCAGAAGAAGAACAATAACAACAACAACAACGAAGATGGTTTGGGTTTGGACAAGAGGTTTAAGACACTTCCTCCGGCGGAGGCTCTGCCGAGGAACGAGACCATCGGTGGTTACATCTTCGTCTGCAACAACGACACCATGGAGGAGAATCTCAAGCGCCAGCTCTTCGGGTTGCCGCCGAGATACAGGGACTCGGTGAGAGCCATCACTCCGGGTCTTCCTCTCTTCCTCTACAACTACTCCACCCACCAGCTTCACGGTATTTACCAGGCGGCCAGCTTCGGAGGAACAAACATTGAGCTCTCTGCTTTTCAAGACAAGAAATGTCCTGGCGAATCCAGATTCCCTGCTCAGGTCAGGGCCATTACTCGCAAAGTCTGTTTGCCCCTCGAAGAAGATTCCTTCCGTCCCATTCTCCATCACTACGACGGCCCCAAGTTCCGCCTCGAACTCACCGTCCCTGAGGTTTGTAATATGTTTCTACACACACCAACTCTTCAATTCATTGATTAACCTTTCTGATTAATTCATTAATTCAATATTGTATTATATTATGTGTCACTCACACTACTACAAGATCCTTTCTTTCTTTTTTCAGTCACAAGTCTTTTTTTCTAAGTTTTGGTTCTGATGAATCTTGTGTTTTGGCAGGTGCTTTCTCTGTTGGACATTTTTGCTGAGCAAAACCCTTGATTTTGTTGGGAGAGTAATATAATAAACACACAAAATATCCAGTGGTTGGTGACTTTATTATGTAATAATCCAGTAAAAAGAGAGAGAGAGAGATCTACATGCCCGATTATATAAGGAAGTAGTATTTGTCTCAAGAAGATGGTGGTTCTTCTTCGGTTTTTTTTTTCTTTTAATATATATGTTTCTAAAGTAGTTTCCATACAAGAGAGGATCTATGTGAAATTAGAAGATGGGTTATTTTGGTCTAGGGGATAAAAAAAAATTAATCTCCCACTTGTTTGTGTAAAGTAAATAAAGTTTCATGTGTATACCCAAAAATTGAGACCGATCCGTTTATGTATATTGTTCTTTCTTCCCACCTGATTTTATCTTCTTTTTTTCCGTCTTTCATTCATCTGGTATTCTCCTTTATACATATTTAGATATTAGAAGACCAAGTATTTTTGCAATGGTCACCAAAAAATGCCTCACAAAAGAGGAAGCTACGGGTAAATGCCTATATTCACTCTACCTTATCCAAAAACTGACTTTAAAATGATATTTCAAAGCAAATCGATAGAGGTTTAGCTGTAACAACAAGTCTGATACCGTTAAGTACACTTATTCATTCTTTACGGAATATGTCATATGATTTTCCTGTTTTTCTTAAAAAAATAAATGTATATATAATAAACAGATGACTGATTAAAAAATCATAAATCAGTCCATCTTAATCGAAAATCGGAGAAATAATAAAGAAAAAAGAAGACAGAGACAAATGGCCAGCAATAGTTTGGACAGGTAATCTAAAAACAATAAATTCACTAATGCCTCAATTAGTTGATTTCATCACCAATGAAAGGAGACAAGTACAATGCATTTGTCACAAGAACGTAACAGACGCTTTTTGTAGGAAAAATGAAAGTTAAGTTCAGTGGTATAATTAGAGACAACATACTAACCAAGAGAATTGTTAGTTGTGGGTTTCTTTTGTGGGGTTGATCCAACAAACACTTGGATACCATTTTCCTTTCTACCCAGACGCTACTACTAAGCCCACCGGTTCGAAGCGGAACAGAATAAAAAAATTATCACACCAAAAGATTTCTACATAACAAACAAATATCGTTCGCGTCGACATGTCAAGAGCTCAGGCATATCATGCGAAGACAAACAAAGAGGCAGAACAAACACTATGACGGAGTAATACAAACGACACCACATGAGGGAAAATCATCATCTTATAAAAATTACACAACCTGAACCTGAACCGAGCAGAACGGTCTAGCATCTGATGCCTGTTTCACTTGGACCAAGCCACAGCGTCAATCTCTGATTGTGCAGCTCGGTACAACTCCAGCCTCTTAGATATGGCACTGCGTCTCTCCATGATCGCTGGATCTTCGTTCAACAACGAAGAGAGCCTCTTCATCTGTTGGAAATGGAAATTCACCAGGCCTTATGTTTCGGTAACTCGTTGTTTATCCGTATTGAGTATTGACGCACACTTGTCTATGTTTATGAAAAAAGGCAGGAGAGAACTTACGTCCATGGTACCGAGCTCGGCAAAGAAATGGTCGAGGAGGCTGCGCTTGGCTTCTCGCACTTGGCAGTAGACGATGGACTTTGGGATTGAATTCCGCAGGCCAGCACAGACCATGTTCACGTAAGACAGAACATTGGATCCTGTTGCCAGATGTGAAAAGGTGAGTGAGGTAGGAACATATATATCGCACCAGAATACTACATATAAAGGATATATGCTTTTAACCTACCGATGCGTCTGAGATAGGAATCGTTGTAGCGGTCGAAAATGGAGTGCGTAGGGTTACCACCCTTCTCAACATCCTGCGGAAGCTTCCTGAAGAAATCAACAGTGAGGTAACTGCACTCCATGTCCACCAGCTGCAGTGTTGCTTTCTTACTTCCCTCCCGCATTTTGTCCAGCGACTCTATGGCCGCGTTTGTCACCTCCACTCTCAGAGCTGGGTATTGCTTTAATTCCTGCACATTTTCAAGCGGTCTATAACATTGGACCAAAGTGAACAAGTCGTTCGAGGTATATGTAATACTAGAAGAAGAGAACGTACCACCGTCTCATTCACAGACTTGTGAACCAGATCCTTCAAGATTGCATGAACCTAGTAAAATTAAAAACCCCATATAAATGTTAGGCTACTGATACATTTTGTTAGGCTACTGATTCATTTTGCTTAAGAGATGCAAGTTAGAGTTGGTACAGTGTCAACAGAAGCTTCAGCAGGGCCTCGGATGGAGACAATAGAAGACTCAATGAGACGACGATAACCTTGCTCAGGAGCAATCAAGTGAGGCTGGTAACCGTCAGCCTCAGTGACCAGCTTCCGGATGTTGTCCATTGCTAGCTGCTTGTCAAACTGAAGCCTTTTCAGAGCCGCCGGAAGCTGGTTATCAAACACGTTATACACCTTTTCACCACCAGCACGTCTGTGTCATCAACCATAAGCTCAGAATTATAAAATTGGTCAAATTGTCAAGAGTCATATCAACTCAGACACTAACAACTCATGGTTTAATTTTAAACATTAGCAGCAAAAATGCTCAGAACGTACACTCCATCGAGATGCTCCTTGAATATTTGATCGAAAAGCCGACATATCTCCATTATTGAGTACAACTTCCCCTGCACCAATACAGTAACTATTAAATCTTGATAACAAAGAGTACGAATCAAAAACAAAAGAATACACAATCTTACCCCTGCATCAGCTGCAATAGGCTTTCCAAGGCGACTTAGTTCAGTTTCCAGCTCTAATACTGTTTTGTTAATAAGCGACTGAATGCCCGGTATTCTTGACTTGATCACATGTTCTAGATGCTGTGCAAAAAAAAAAAAAGTGTAGCAGTTAAACTGATGGTTGTTTATAGAGAAACGTGTTGAGTAATGCCACAGGATTCCTAGTTTCCTAGTAGGTTCTTGTGATACTAATATCTATTTTCTCCTTGTGTTCGCTTCGTAAGGAAATTAGTACCAATCTTGGTAAAAAGAGATCCTTACTACTCTAAAGAAACTCCTATTTTACCAGTCATAACAAATTTCAGATTTATTATTCTAATTTATAGGCCCTGCTTAAGAAACCTACATCAATCCTCATATAACCCCTTACCTTGGAGAGCATCTTTGCCAAATGCTCGGAACCCATTTTATGTGCAAGGTGCCTATACTCTGTAGTATTGGAAAAGTACTCCCTCTCTCTTCTCCGAGCCGCAATCATGTCGACGTTTTTGTTAATATCTGCTTGGGAGCGGTTGACAACACCAACCCATGGATATTTGAGTTTAAAGGACTTCCCTTCCAGAATCTGAGCAAAAAAATTAAGTAGCAGTGCACACAATACATGTTAATGAGGCAACATATGTATTATGTTACTACAAAATTTAGCATGATAAAATTTAGCATGATGTAGCTCGAACATCATATCCTACGTCTATTTACAGAAAATCATTCTGCATCTCCAACACATTTTATTTACAGTAATTGCAGCTTATACTAAAGCTATTATGTCATTTGGTAAGGCAACTTACTTCCACTGCATCAGTCCCCTTGTCCATAAGATCAATCTTGGTCAAGACACCAAATGTTCTCTCCCCTGTGGAGATCACAAGGAGTATAAGAGACATAAGGAGACAGCATAAAACGTTGGGTCTCTTTGGTGGCAAAGGGAATGGTTTACAAAATGCTGACCTGATGGATCAACTTCACGGGAAATTTTAATTGCATCTGAGGTAGCAAGATCTTGGTTTGCAGGTGAAATTGCCAAAATAATGCAGTTGGGCTGTAAGGAAATTTGATTAAACATAAAACAGAATACTGTCAACTTGTTTGCTCTAATTTTAATTTTGGCGACATTAAAGGGTCTGCGACTAAGGATTTCCTTTTACCTTTTCAATGTAGGACCGAACCATGTTTTCAATGTCTTTCACTATACTTTCAGATTGTCCCTCTGCATCAACCAAAAGAAATATGTAGTGTCATGCAAAACTAAGGTAGATAATAACGTCTATTGCTTAGATAATAACGTCTATTGCCTCACGCTCCATCGCTAAAGAAATAGACCTAAAACTCGTTACTGTTCCAGCAAGGAGTGCAGTTTAATGTAACTTACCAACAGCAACTTTCGTAAGCCCTGGAAGATCAATCAGTGTCAAGTTGACAACTGCACACATAGCAAAGAGGGTAAACGTATAGAAATGACATGCCAGAAAGAGAGAAAATAAAAAGAAGCAAATGCAATTAGAATGAGATTTTGAATGGCATTCCTCACCATTGGGAGAGTAAATGCTAAGGTGAATGGGAACGCTAGAAATCGCCTTGCTGCGTCCAGTCTCTCTGTCAGTCTCATCTTGAATCTCCTTCCTCACAGCAGCTACAGAGGTGAATGAAGTAAGCAAAAAACAGAGAAATATGCAAGTACAGTATAGGAGAAGGTCAAATTGATAGAAAGCGAACCCACCAAAATCGGTGAACCTTTTCCTGGGGAGGTGAAGAAACTCAGCATACTCCCGGGTTCCATCATCAATCTTTTGCAACTGTAAGACAAGGGGCCTTCGAGTAACGATACCTACAAACAGTATCCATCACAAAAGGGAACAAGAAAATTTCAATTTAGAGCTCCAGGGAACAAGAGTTAATTTACCAGATCCACGGGGTAAAAAGTCCTTTCCGACGATGCTCTCCAGGACTGAAGACTTCCCTGAGCTCTGTTAACACAACAAGGATACTTTGCTAAAAAACCATATCATATGGAAACCCTTCTCGTCAACAATTGTATCTCGTAGATGACTAAATCTAAATATGATTGATTTAAGACCGACTAGCTGTTAGTGACAACAATATTCAAGTCAAACCCAAGTCCACATTCCACAATACCAATCGCTTTCAATATCCATTCGGAGTGGTAAGAAAAACCAACGAATCGTGAGATATGGATCTTGAAGCATATATATATAAACTAGGGCACATAGCAGATTTGAACAGAGAATCGAGATTCAAACCTGACCACCAACGACGGCGATCGCAGGCAAGGAATCCCAAAGAGTTGGTAGGGCGCTAGAGTCTCCATGGTCTCCGAGAGCCGTGCAAGCTCTCTGTATCTTATTAACCAGGGAGATCAGGTTCTCCATCGTCCTCGACTACTACTTTCGAAACCCAAAAGGCTACGGCGATAATACGGTAGCAGTGTAGAACAGGCCGGCAAGATCTGATCTGATATCTCCGCCGGAGAAATTACACCGGCAGGAATAGATCTGCGACGGTGAGCTATGGAACCAGAGAGAGAGAGAGAGAGAGATTTTGAATTTGAGTCGAGGAAAGAATTTGGGAGCGTTTCAACAAAAAAGTAAAAGAAAAAAGGGGTGTGTTTTGGGAATAAAGTGAAGGGAAGGAAGTAAGCGGTTTTATACAAGCAAAGGAAAGGGTTTTTCTAATTATCCTACAAAACCTTAACTTTCAAATTTTGACAAAACTATAGTATGGATAGTTTAAATTATTATATTTGGTTGAGTTTAAATAAAAACTATAATTTTTCGTTGATTTTGCCAAAAAATGCATGACATTAAGCCTGTATACGAAACAAGTAGGTTCGGAGATTAAAAAACCATTAACACCTTTTTTTTTGTTTCTGAAGGGACGAACCCATTAAAAATTTAGAAAAAACAAAAAAAAAAATTCTTCTCTTTTTCAATGTCTAAAAATCAAATTTTTCTTTTTTTCGGACAAACAACGCAGAAGAAGAAGAATTTAGAATTTAATTTTTGTTTTTTATTTTATTTTCTTTTATCTAAAAGCAAAACGACACAATTTTACTTAATCATAAGTTTTAATGGTTTTACTAACCTCTTAACCTTGTTCCGTTTATAGATTTAATGTATTTTTTGGCCAAAACGACAAAAGTTCATAATCATCATATATATTATAAGCGAAATAAAATTTTAGCTTTGAGCTCTTTTGTTCAATCTTAAAGTGGCTAATTACCCTTTACCATTTCCTAAAAAATGGTTAAATTGGTTCAAATTAATTAAATTTTATAAAAAAATACATTAAAATTTTGGTAAAATGGTTTTGTCCTTCCATATTCCTGAGCAAGAGGTTTCTTTTGGTGGTGGTGTGCTAACAGTTTAGATGCAGTTTAGGTTTATGTTTCCTTTCTGCTCTGTCGAAGTATACGTTCGTGTGTATAAGACGTGCGTGTTTGTATGTTTTTCCTTTTGCTTTGTTCTGCTTTAGTCTCTTTTAGTGTCTAGGGTTTGTTTGCTGCTTATTGGTGTGTCGTTGTTGGCTTATTGGTGTTTGATTGGAGCACATAAGCCGTGTCGAGGTATACGTTCGTGTGTATCACGTCTGCTTTTGTTTTGTTCTGCTTTGTTCTGCTTTGTTCTGCTTTGTTCTGCTTTGTTCTGCTTTGTTCTGCTTTAGTGTCTAGCAAAATCATGTTTTCCAGCTCCAGGATCTCTCTCATATTCTTATGCTCAATCTGAAAAACAGAGAGAGAAGTAACAGTGAGAAATAAACTCCTCACTGTTATAACTCATATGCAACACTTCAATACAAAGTCTAGGATTTTGTTTTCTGAAAGACCGTAATTTTAGGTGTAATAGTTTGTTGATGAATTTAACAGACTACGATCTCCTTCGAGCGAATCAGCATTCATTGCAAGTTCGCAACTGCTGATGTAGTAAGCTAATGGCAGAGATGATAGGTCAGCATCTCCGGCATATTGATCAAAAGCACGACTTCTCTGCTTCCTTTTGCTTCGGTGAAAATCTCCGGTTCTGACCATATATATGCTCGGCTGCAAAATTGTGGCCGTTCATTGTCTCAAATATCTCCAAAAGAATAATAAACTAAATGACTATTTTACCATAATTATTAATTCCCTCATTTTAATAATATTGATCCTACCAGAAGTGTGGAAAACGTAAACCAGTCTGCATTTTGCTGTGGAATTGCTTCAGAATTTTCCTGCAAATATACAGATTCCTAAGTGACGTTATTTGTTAGACACTGTTGACAAAAAAAAAAATTTATGTCTTCTGTGTAAGTAGTTAGCAAACTCTCAATTAAGTTTTCTAATCCAGAACCAGATGATCGATCCCTTAATTGCTGCTGCTGCTGTCATTATGGATTACTTTATAACAAAAAAGGAAAAAGAAAAAAACGGTTTGGATGCTAGAGATGGAATTGTGGGTCTGCTGGTTCTATGACTGATTTGTATTGTCCTGGAGAAAAATAGATTAAATGCTTTTTCTAGGAAAAATTGTTATTTTCTTTCTCAGAAATTTTCCTGAGAGGATTCGTATAATCCGTAGAATGCTTTTTACTCTGGTGAACCAAGATATTTTCATCGGAAAGACTATTTATCTAAGTATCAAAGTTTGAGCTTAATATCTATATTATTCACTTATCGTATTTTGTTATTAAACTCTTTTGTGGTGAAAACTTTCCTTTGTCAATTCATAAAATAGGATTTTTAAGCCTCTTTAGATCTATACATTGGTTTTCACAAGTTAGATTCGATTAGGAGAGCAAATAAAAATTATTTAGAATTGCATAAATATATTAATAATATTTTCTAAACTTACAACATTTCTTAAATTTATGAATATTTTAATTACTAATAAGTGTATTATAAATAAGCAGTATAGAAAGATCGAGCTGAGTAACTTAACCCTGGCAGGTTACCTTGGTCAAACATTTATGTTGCTTGGTGGTTCAATAAATCATATATATGATTTTAGGTGAACTCTCTCCATCTTGCTGCCACATCAGCATCTGAATGGAGGACACCTGTCCATTCATCTAATTAATAAATCATAATTTTTTTAAAAAAAATTAAAAACTAATTAATACCACTACTTCTAACTTAACTATTCTATTTAATATTTATTTCATATGTATTTATGTTCATAACTATTAAATTACATTAATATTAAGGCTTTTTACATTCCTAACAAAAATAAATAAACAACATTTATAACTTTTTACATTTCTAACTTTTTGGTATTCGTCTAAAACTTTTTAATATTCTTTATACTAACTTGATATTTTTCTTCCGGCTTATCCTCATCATAAACACTTTTTTCGAAGCTTGTTGTATGAAAAAATGTAAAGATGTAGCGTTATCTTCATTCAAAGATTTGGCGGTTTTTATGGGTCAAATATAATATTATTATAGCTGTATTTTATTGTGAAACATAATTATGGGGTGGTTCTTGCAGAATCAAGGCAATTGTACATGTCATAAATTTGAGAACATTAAAAATCAGAAGTAATTATATGTTTTCAAACAATTCAAACAGAAAAATATGACTTTTATCTACGTCTTTTTTACTCATATCATGTTTATGATTTCTAGAATAGTAGAATAATTTTCCTAATTACTATACATCCAATCTTTAAAAAAAATTTATTTGTTTTACAAAGAATTTATTTTAAAAAAATCTAATACTAAATAATCAAACAAATTACCATATTCTTATAATTAACTATATATATATATATAAAATATATATATTTTATATATATATATATATCAACACAAATATATTTTTAAAAATATTATGTGAAACAAAATCCGCGCGTATACACGGATACAAGTCTAGTAGGTAAATAATTTTTTAATCTACTCATCATTTCGTTTTCTTATGAAATTTCTCATGTTTTGTTAATATTTAAGATTGTACATGATAAACACCAAGTAGACATGTAATGAGACATCTCTACAGGTAACGTACTAAACCGACAAGAATGACAGATAATTTCTGTAAAATGGGAGAGATTATTAGTTGAAGAGAATAAAGAATTAATATCATCCATAAAATTGAGGTATAAAAATAATGACTAATTTAGATATGAACCTTAACATAGTATCAAAGCTTTCAAATGGATTGTTTACCTATGTTGTGATAACATGGTTTTGTGTTTACGTTTGCAAGAAAGATATTAACCGACAAGAAAAAGAGATAATTTCCGTAAAAAGAAGAAAAATTAAATATGTACATAATGATTAATTTAGAGATGAAACTGAATTTGGTATCAAAGCTACAAAATAGATTGTTTACATATGCTCTATTACTAAAGTTTTGTATTCACCCATGTGAAAAAGATTCAAACCAACGAGAAAGAACAACAATTTCAGCAAAATAAAGAAAGTTTCTGACTAGAAAAAATAAAGAATTGAAGTAAATTATTGACATAATATATACATATAATGACTATTTTAAAGGTAAATGTTAACATGGTTTTAAAACTTCCGAAATAATTTTTTATATTGTTATAATTTTTCAAATTGTTATATTTATTTGATGAAATTTTTGTGTCCGCGCAAGTCACGGGCCAAACACCTAGTTATTATTTAAAATCAACCAAATATGATGATTTAAACTATCTATATAATAATTTGTGTTTTTGATGGCCAAAATTTGAAACTGTTTTAGACAATTTTCATATTTTTCTTTACTAAAGGCTTGGATTAGAGCTTTACTTGGGACAAAGAAATAAGTGAAACGACGTCTTTTCTTACGCAAAATTATTTCTATTATTATGTAGTGATATTTTCCGCAAATTATTACCAATCAGAGTGTTAAGCTTAAGGTACAAATATTTTAATCTTTAACTAGAAAAAACGCTTACAGAATATTTTCAATATGGTACATAAAGATCTGTTTGGCGTGTATGCAAGAGAGAGACTTGTCTGTTATAGAATTATCGATGTAATATTTCTCATAAATTTGTAATAGATTAGTGTTAAAAAAAATTAGAAAAAACGCTAAAGAATATCACAAACTCTTACACACATATATCTGCAAATTAGTCTCACTTACCTATAGACAAAAAATTCAGTCACCACCTCACAAGAGAATAACTGAATATTGAACACATTACAAAGCCTTAAGCTAAACCCCCTAACTCCAAAAACAAAAGCCTTGGGAAGGAACTAGTAGATGCTACCCAGCAAATTCAACTGGATGATGGAACCCAAAAACAGGACATAAACCATCTTTAAATATAGAAAAGTCCAAAAGGCCAAAATAACGCAGAAAAACTAGGAATTAAAAACAACTTTCGATCAAGAAGAAATATTAAAATTTTAAAATAATGATAAAAAATAAAAGAACGCAATTTGGTGGAAATTGTTTCTAGATATATCCGAATGCTCAGGCTAACCAAAACTTTATTACAGTTCATTCTAATTTGGTGGAAAATGTTTCTAGATACATATATATACCCACTAAAGAACGCAAATAATCGTAGTTTAATTTCTTAATGACAAAGGAAATTTTACGACTATCAAAGCTATTAGAAAAAGAAAAATACACACAAGTTTGGTGGTAATTCAACCGTTTTCAGCGGAAGGCAGAAGAAGGGAGAAGAAAAGTTGGATCTGAGACGGACTTGGATTGGATCTCTTTTGCAAATTGGTTGGATCTGAGATTCTGAGCTCTCTTCTCTCTCTCTCGACATCGATGGATCTCTCTTGTCGCTTCTCATCGATCCTGTTCGTCCTCGTCGCCCTCTCCATCTCCGTCGCCGTTGCCGAGATCCGCAAATCGGAGATCCGATCCGATGACCGGCCCATCATCCCCTTGGACGAATTCGGCTTCACTCACTCGGGTCGCCTCGAGCTCGACGCCTCCAAGATCTCTCTCTTCTCCGATAACAACAATCTCGATAACCTCGATCTCTCCAAGGTCGGCTTCTTCCTCTGCACAAGGGACGCTTGGGTTCACGTGATCCAGCAGCTCGAGGAAGAAGAGATCACCTGCGCCCTCCAGTCCGATCTCGTTAAGCATGTCTTCACCTTCAACAATCTCAACAAGAAGGCGGCGAGTTTCTCCACGGTCTTCACCGAGAACGACGCCGATCAGTACTCGCTCGTCTTCGCCAACTGTCTCCAGCAGGTCAAAGTCTCCATGGACGTCAGATCCGCCATGTACAACCTCGAAGGTAAGAAGGGCGGCCGCGACTACCTCTCCGCCGGCAGAACCGTCCTCCCCAAGGTCTATTTCCTCTTCTCTGTCATCTATTTCTCTCTCGCTGCCACTTGGATCTACGTTCTCTACAGGAAACGCCTCACCGTTTTCGCCATCCATTTCTTCATGCTCGGCGTTGTTGTCTTGAAAGCCTTGAACCTTCTCTGCGAGGCTGAGGACAAATCCTACATCAAGAAAACCGGCAACGCCCATGGCTGGGATGTCCTCTTCTACATCTTCAACTTCCTCAAGGGTATCACTCTCTTCACCCTCATCGTCTTGATCGGAACGGGTTGGTCCTTCTTGAAGCCCTACCTTCAGGACAAGGAAAAGAAGGTCTTGATGATTGTCATTCCCCTCCAGGTTGTCGCTAACTTTGCCCAGGTCGTCATCGACGAGACTGGCCCATATGGCCAAGACTGGGTCACTTGGAAACAGATCTTTCTGCTTGTTGACGTCGTCTGTTGCTGTGCTGTTCTGTTTCCCATTGTGTGGTCCATCAAAAACTTGCGCGAGGCTGCCAAGACCGACGGCAAAGCTGCTGTGAACCTTGTCAAGCTAACTTTGTTTAGGCAGTACTACATCGTGGTTATCTGCTATATCTACTTTACTCGCGTTGTCGTGTATGCACTGGAGACAATTACTTCTTACAAGTATATGTGGACGAGTGTTGTTGCCAGCGAGTTGGCCACGCTTGCTTTCTATCTCTTTACTGGCTACAAGTTCAGGCCAGAGGTGCATAACCCGTACTTTGTTGTTGACGATGAGGAAGAAGAGGCTGCGGCCGAGGCCCTGAAGCTCGAAGACGAGTTTGAATTGTAAGTCAAGTCATCACTTGGTGATTCAGTAAAGAAACATACTTTTGTTTTGACTGGACCATTATCAGGACCAATCTGGTAAACCGGCTTCTCTTCTGGTTCTTTTTACTTTTTCTTTTGTGATGGTTTACTATGTTTCTTAGAATGCAATACCTGCTTTGTTTACTTGAGTTGTTAGGACACTTATATATACTCTGATGAATGTCTTATCCATTGCCTAGTATTATTGTGTATTAATGGTAACGTAAAACGCCTGGTGCTTTTATACCCTATGCTGAGACTCTGCTATTCATTTGATCTACAAAGTGGCTAATTAGTTAAGAAAGCAAGCAGATTTGAAACTAGGCAAACTTTGTGCTCACATATGCCTTTTTACCTTGTTGGATCTGTAGTTATTATCTTTGTCCCAAGTGACAGCCGAAATAATTGGTATAGTGTATGGTGAGGTGGTAGAGATTACATTGAATGGTTGGTGGACCATATGGATTGATTGAACACAAATAGCAGTTGTTGCTTGTCTCAAATGTCTTCAAGTTATTATGGTCTCTCATAGAAGGTCATCATCTATCTTTAGAAAAATCTAATCAACTAAGCTTTCATTATTTTGATATCTATATGCTTCAACAAGGCTTAGAGACCAAAAGAGAAAAGAAGGATGAAAAGGAATAATAATTATAAAAAAAAAAAAGAGTTGGAGAGAGGAGAGGTAGGCCGTAGGCACAACAAAGATGGTGAGTTTCCTAAATCGACGATCCACATTTTAGAAAGACGCCGCCGACCAAACACCCAACACAAACTCATTAAATTAAATTTTGGGGCTATTTCACGTCATCACCCAATAAAAGGTACAAAGCCGAGATCTAGTGGGGGACTTTTACAACCGAAGCTTGATGATGCAAAGCAAGAAGAAGAAGAACACACACTCAACGAATCTGCCTTTTACCTGCAAAACGTCAACAACCAAAAAACAAGCTGCCTATGTTACTCCCTCCTTGATTTTTTTTAAAACAAGGTCAACAAGTCAAAAAGAGACGAACTCAATCTCAATGATATTGCTGACAAAAGTGACCAAACAAGAGTCATCTCCACGTGATAGCCAGTACAAAAACACAATTGTCACACAGTCACAGTTTGTCAAGTTTAGAAAAAGAAAGATTCCAACTTTAACCGAAAGAACTTTACCGCAAGCAATAGAGTAGACTTTCATGCTAAATCCTTCCTTGTTCCATCATCGTAGTTTCTTTTAGAAGCGAAATTGCAAGAGTAAAAGAACAAATCAAGTGCAAAGTCGAAAACTTTACCCCGGCGGAGGAAATAGACATGTAATCCGGTGAAGGGTTCTCCGTGATCCCTGGCGTGTAGATGCCGCCACCACCGCCGGATGAGCCACCAGTGCTACCGCCACTGCTCCCACCTCCACCAGTGGAGTTTTTGCTGCCACTAGAAGAACCACCGGAGGAGGAGGAGGAGGTCTTGATCCCGAGGGAGTAAACCGGAGTTCCGTCCGGGTTGAAAAGACCGTAGTTCCTCTCGGAGGTGGGCCCAGGCTTCAAGTTCTCGTTGAAGAGAGCGAAGACGAAGATGGTGAGATCGCAGTCGGGGCGAATGGGCGTCCTCATCTTCTTGCTCATCATCATCTTGATCAGATTCCCGTTGTACTTGCGGGCATTGTCGCAGGTGGCACCAACCTCCTGCGGGTCGCCGTTGGAGGGCCATCCGGTCTCGGAGACGACGATGGGGACTTTCTTGTAGCTGATGCCGACGGCGTCAAGTGCGTGGTAGACGGCGTCGACCTGGGCGAAGAGCATGTTGTCGTAGTGGAAATTGGATCCAGGATCGGTGAAGCCCTGGTTTGGTTGGAAGAGGACGAAGTCGAGAGAGACGTGTTTGGGGTTCTCCTCGTAGGCGAAGAAAGGGTAGGCGTTGATGAGGATAGGTGAGCCAGTCTTGACGTGGAAGTCCAAGATCGGCGTGAGGGATCCCAGGAGGTCACGGCGGAAGGAGGTGGCGGAGGGAGGGTAGGAGACGTCCAGGATGGCCAGCGAGTGCGCCGTCGTCACGAAGATCTGCTTGTTGAGGCCGCAGTCCACAAGAGCGGCGTGGATGCTCTGCATCGCCGGGAAGAGGGCGGCCGTGAGCGCCGACTGGTTGGAGGTGAGGACTTCGTTGCCGACCACGATGGCCACGATCTTGGTGCCCGGGAGGTATGCCTGGACGTTCTGCTTCACCCAATCCCGGGCTTTGTCCGAGTCTTTCACCTGGGCCAGGTACTCGTTGCCGAGGGCGACTGTGAGTTCGAAGCCGGAGCCGGAGAAGGCACGGAGGGCTTGTGGATCGGCGTCATAGAGCTTGACTTTGGTGGCGCCGACTGACTTGAGGAGAGGGATGACGTTCTTTGGGGGAGGAAGGTTGTTGGCCACCTGGCCGTAGTTGATGCCAATGGAAGAGACGATGAGAGGAAAAGAGAAGAAGAGGAGAGCAACGCACAGCGGAGAGAAGAGGATCTGGGAAGACGCCATGGATGTCAAGTAGAGAGAGAGAGAGAGAGAGAGAGTAGTGAGTGAGTGGTTGTAAGCAAGATGATGATAGAGGAGGCAGTGATGGGACCAGAGCGTTAGGATTCACTAAATTTCAAAGCAAGCCAACAGTAATAAAGAAATAATGAAAAGAAGGAAGAGAGAGAGAGAGTAATGTTGGTTTGATGAGCTGGAAGTCAGTGTCTATGGAGCAGAGAGAGAGAGAGCATCTTTCTTGTTTTAATTGCGCATTTTACTTGCTTGCTCTCGGATCTTACTTCTTCATGACAGATGGATCATTTTTGTCTTCTTCTCTTGATGCTCTTATTACACAGCACACTTGCTGGGTATTTGGGACACCAGGCAGCAACATGGAGAAAGACTGAGATTTACTAACTCTGGACTCATTGTCTATCAAGATGCCGCCTGTATGAATGTCGTCAATCTCAACTAAGCATATGGCAGTCTTCCCACTCTAATAGCTCGGACGAAATCTTGCTCTTTTTTCTTTCCATTACAATCAACAAAAAAACAGAATGACTAAATCTATCTCCCCCCTTAGAGGTTTAATTGCTCTTTTTACCAATACTAACAAATCTTGACAACATCCATATGATTTCCAAACAAAAAAATGCAATCGGCGGCAATAATTATGAAACAACAGAAATGAATGGCATAATAATGTTACAATTCTCTCAATACACAAGACCTTTGTGAAATAGAATTCCAGACAACAAGACAAGACCAAAGTGACGCACTCACGCTTTGTGTCAAAGCTTTTGCAGCACCAAAGGCAAAAAAGTGATATTGATATGAAATATGAATCTCTCTCTCTCTCTATCTGTGTGCTGTGACCAGCGTCTCTATGAACCTCAACCCATCAAACCTTGGCTCGAATTTCTCCGACCCAATCGTCTTCCTTGATTCCCATCCCTGCTCATTCATTTCAATTCAAAACATATCATACGAGTCCTCCCCGGAGCAAATGAATCCTTCTTAGAGCAGATCTGTAATCGCAAATGTAAAAAAAATGGAAAAAGGAGGAAACCTTGGGGGAGACTGGAGGAAGAGTAGAGGAAGAAGAGAGAGCAGCAGTTGAGACGGCAATGATAGAACCAACAAGGCCGCTCGAAATCTTCATCATCATCATCGGAGGAGGAGGAGGAAGACGAAACCCGACGACGCCGGATCTCGACCACCACCAACTCTGGGCCTGCGTAACGCCTTGTTTGGCTTTTTCCAATTGCCCTCCCTTCTTTTTAATTTTCTCGACCAAGAAAATAAATCAGTATATATATACGTAGATATATTAATTAATGGAAACATTAAAGAAAAAAAGGAGTTTATTGACTTTGGAATGTGGTGTATCGTAACGGTTCTGCGGTGCATTCGAGTTGTTCGATACTTACTTTTTTTTTTTTTAACGAGAGATGTTTTTTGTTAGACTCTATTCTTTTTTTTTTATTACTGAAAGATCGTATTTTTAATAAATAAAAATTTAAAAATAACACTTTAAACTTTAGAGTTATTTCAGTCACATTTGAAAATTTCAAACTAAATATGTTTAAGCATAAAAAACAAATTATGATTAAGCATAAAACTAAAGATGCTATTTACACATGCTACAAAATTGGAGAATTCCGATTCCAACTACTTGTCTTCTATGCAATATTTCCGATGAATCTAGGCAGCACTTGTTCTTCGATTGTTCATTCAGTCATGAGATATGGTCCTTTTTCATGTCCAGAGTCTATATTTCACCTCCGACATCCTTCGAGGATGGTTTGAGATGAATTAAGGACAATGTTCGTGACAAAAACACTGTCCTCATTGTCAAGCTTCTATATCAAGTCTTGATATAGTCTATATTCAACTCACTCTCCCCTGCCGCTGGATCTACTATCCCGTGCGCAAAAGAATCTTCTTTTAGTAGTGTCTTTTCTAACTATTTGGTTCACCTTTTTTCAAGGCTCTTGACTTTTTTTTATTATAAATAATATTATATTAATAATCGGCTAAACCGAGAATCAAAGCTAGTTTACAATTTGATAACCGAAATAAAATAACCGAACCAAACCGGGTATGAAATTGAGGGTAATCGGGAAAACAACAACCACTGAAAGAAAGAGTAATTTGATAAAAAAAAGTTGAACAATTTCTTTTGACGAACGATATCTTCGCCGGCGGCTACAAAATACGGCTTTGCGGCATCGCGAGACCTTCGATATCAGCTTGAGAGCCGACCCAAGCCTCCAAATTCGGTCGGCGAGTCCTGATCTCCACATATTTCCCGGAGAGAATGAAGCCGGACATAAAAAATTCACTATTGAAAAGAAGGGATACCTCGACGAAATTGAAACATAGATCTCTAATCGCACAACTCTGAAACCCTCAACAGCCCCCGAAATTCGGATTTACCAATCGAATCTTCGATCCGGCCAAGGAGATCGAGGCAGCCTCCAAGAAAACAAAGACGAGAACTTACCCATCTGTCTCCAAAAAGAAACTGTGAGTCCGCATCGGTCGGAGACAACCACCGCGAACCCATCCTCAGCATGTAGTGCAACCCACCTAGCCGCCACGACGACTTCCGCCACCACACCGCAGCATCAACTTCAGCCTCCAGAGTTCCTCTCACATCTCTTCCGCCGCGTCCTCAAACAGCTCCAGAGCATCTGGAAAGCGTCTCGTTCGCTGATGTTTCCGCCACACTACCGCCTCGCCGCAACGGATGAACCACACCACAGCACTACCGGAGAAGGGTCGTTGATTCTTCGATCGCCTCCTTGCACCCAACTCCATCAATGAAGAGAAAAAGCAAAGAAAAAGGGACCCCTCGCGGTACCGGTGATGAACTCCGATGACCAGAGGGGTCAAAACGAGATTAAACGAAGATGTCTGCTAGAGAGAAAAGTGTTGAGCGCGTCAGATCCACTCGCGAGAGTTTTTTTTAGATTAAATTATGATTTTGACAGGGCTCTTGACTTAGTTTAGCTTGTTTGATTATCTTTGTTTTTGTTGTTGTCCCGGGCTGGTAATTTTTAGTAACAGGGTTGTACTTCAGTTAGTATAAATGGAAATTTAAGTTAAAAAAATTAAAAAAAAAATAAAGATGCCAACAGATCGGGAAATCTGCAAGACAGACATATTATGATCCTTTACGGGCATATACATAACTACACTGACCAATTTTTATAGACCAACTCGTTGCAGTCGTAAAACAAAAAACTGTCTCTTGTATGATGGATCCGATAAATACGGACCTGTGGGTTTAGCGGGTTAATCTGCAAGCTAACTACATCATTTATATTCTATAATTTCAAAAAATAACATATACAAAATAATATTTTCTTCTTTCATTGAACTACTATTCATTTATCATCTCAATAAATATGCATAGTTTTCTTATCTTACAGTATTTTCTCAATGAAATAAAACATGTACAATATGAAAAGTTTAATATTGGCTCACTAACCAGTTAAACTTAACAGAACAGGCTTAGACATAGTTATAGAGATTGCAGCCATATCAGACTGCCTTGTTACAACTAAAAAAACTAAAAATGTCCACCACAGGCAAAACTAAATCTTGATAATTGGTTTCAAGTCTTATTGGGATTAGATAAAGATTATTGGACCATGAAATCTTAGTATTTAGAGAGTGTGTGAAAAAATTCATATAGTAAAAGTTGGAAAAGATTTTAGATAATATATAACAGATTTGATCTTGAATAATATATAAATGACTTGGGCCAATCTATTCATTGCCAATTGGTTTTGAGTTGGAAGCCCAAGAATCTTAGCATGGTATCAAAATTTGATATGCACACTCTCTTAATTTGGCCAAAAAAGGGATTTGTACACTCGAACCCGAAATTGATGGTCTATCTCACGTTATAAGTTGAGAGAAATCTTGGTCAATATATAAAGGATATGGTCTTAAATAATATATAAGAGACTTGAGTCAATTCACTTATTACCAATTATTTTTGAGTTAGAATTCGAGGAATCTTAACAAATCTTGATAAAATGCCCACCTCTGAAAGTCCCCCTCAAAGAAGTGGTTTCATGTCTGACCATATAGATTATAGACGTATGATGTATGTATGTCTTGTTCCAATAAAGAAAAACATTCTATGTTTTGAATTGAAAGCCCACCACTTAATGTAGTTTTCTGGCCCGGTCCAAAGTTTATGAAGACTATCAACATTTTTATTTAGCCGGACCTATATACTATTTGATAAATGCGAACCTTTTATGTATTCCATGCAACCAACATTATTTGCAATACTAAATGTATTCATACATGTATACTAATCACGTCTACACTCTACGCGTTCTTCTCTATTTTGTATTTAAACTGGACCAAATCTAACACCAATTTGAAATGGTGGAACCGTAGAAGAGATGACTAATTTTTGTCATTTAAGATTTACAATGGTTAGTCATTATTATGTATTTCCAATTTCGTTTCCTTACCGATTCCTTATGAATTTGTTATCATATAGTCTACACTTGATCAGCTCACTCTTGGTTTAGTTCAAAGTTTAATGTTATGGTCGATCAAGACAAGATTCATCTTCCATTTTACTATTAGTTCTAATTATTACATTTTCTCCGTCGTTATGTAACATTGGAAAATTGCTCTTTTGATTCTTTTTAAAAAATTATAATAAAGCATTGTGTACAAAAGCTAGCGTGTGCTTTTATCTCGCTTACGCATACAAACCAATTAAACCTAGAGACAATACAACATGTAAAAACACATTCAGATACATGTATATATATAAACGAAAAGGGAGGAGAGAATTACACACAAAAAAAAACAAACAGCAAAATAGAAGATGAAAGATCGATCACATCAGGCGACAAGCGTGGACGTTGTCGTCGTTAAAGAAGTTGCTGACTTTGTCGTCTCCACGGTTAGTGACATGGATGTGACCGTGACGGTCGCTGAGGTTGTAGCCGTGACGGTAGTAGTTGTAGCTCTCCCTGAACTCACTGGTTGTGTCTTTGAAGTAGTGGTCGGAGGAAGTGAAGTAGCGTGGCATGTCCGGGTACGGCCAGAACTCGGCTCGCTTACCGGCTCGTCTCACAGCCTTTAGCACCTTCTTTCTCTCCACGTACCCAATTACCGTCACTCTTTCCATCTCTAGGTTCACCTCAACCGAGTCCACCCCTTCATGCACCAACACCACACGCCATTCAATTCAATTAACTTCTCTTTTCATATTCACTAATTATTTATTTACTTTCTTTTCCAAAACACGCACTAATTAATATTACCTCTCAGCTTGTAAATGGCATGCTTGACTACCCTCTCGCATCCACTGCAGCACATCCTTACTTTCAGGTCTATCGTCTATTTTGTTACATATTTAATCACAACAGTCATATGTTACAAATTAATTAATTAGTAGTAATATGCGATACGTCTCTAAACAAGGGAAAAAAGTTATTAACCAGAAGAACATTTGTATATATATGCTGAATCAGCCAACGATATTGTGGTTATAGGATGCATCCACTAGTGAGACAAACTTATGACATTTCGCTTCAGTTTTGTCCGATTCCCTTTAACGAATCAATAGAAAAAAACCAAAAGTCATTTTTTAACAGACAAGGAAACAAAAAAAAAAAAAAAACACTGAACACAGCACTTTAGTATTCTTTTTTTTTTTCCCTGCGAGAATCTGATCTATTAATTTGTTTTCTTATCAAGCGTCTTCTTGAAATCCGCAGAACTCAAGGTAACTAATTAATGAAAAGTTAGCTAGTTCCACTAATTAGGCATATATCATAAGAAAGATTTTCACACCAAATTAAGGGATACATGCAAAGGCAAATTAATTAGAAAGAAATATAGGTATATTGTTATCCAAATCTATTTAGTTTAATTAATGACGAACTAGTTCATGATCATAGAGTCGATCAGAGACTAAGCTATAGACATGGAAGTTGAGGTTAATTAAAAAAGAGAGAAAGAAAGAGAATACCTGTAAAGAAAGTGGGCGAGCCCTTGGCATGGTGTGGTAATAGTTGAGGTGGCTCACACTTTTGACCTTTGGCTTCTTGTGTGGATACCGAAAGAACAAACAGTATGTGATGGTCGATATGATGGACCTCAAACCCATTTCTCTGTCCAGCGCTCTCTCTCTATATAGATATTTATGCGTTAGTGCCTGCTCACTTAGCTAGAAAGAGAGATGATCACCAGGACTCACAAAAGCTTATAGAAGAAGCAATAAATATATA
The DNA here is from genome assembly GCF_000478725.1 of Eutrema salsugineum. NCBI lineage: Eukaryota > Viridiplantae > Streptophyta > Magnoliopsida > Brassicales > Brassicaceae > Eutrema > Eutrema salsugineum. The sequence continues at coordinate 2,146,979 of NW_006256877.1, read as the reverse complement.
AACAAGAGGAATGCATGGAGAGGAGTTTTAAACAAAGAACAAGATTAGACACAACGGAAGATATTCCTTTGGAATCGCTTCCCTTTGTAATAAGTTGTAATCTCTGAGGTGATATTTATTATAATATTCCATAGACATTTACAAATAATGGGTTTTTATGCAAGGCAAGTTGATGGAGATATATGATGAGTTTGCTAACTATGATGGATATCATTTAGTAATAATTCTCATAATTAAAGCTTATGGTAATTATAATTTATCAAAAAGCGTTGTCTTGAGTCTTGACATAATGCGTGGAATCAAGTGTTTTTTTTCTTCTCACGATGGTATCAAATGTTTTTAAAATGCAATTCTAAAGAAATGTATCGCTATAGTTTATGCTTGATGTATATAAACAAATCAAAAGAATGTAAATTGTCCTGGTTTTATGGCTCCAATAAAGTGGCCGCAACCGCATTATCCAGTCCACATTAGTAATAAAAGAAGAATTTATTAAAGATCCAACCTAAACTTAATTGTTCTTTAAGTTGAATTAGAATATATCCTTAGCATCATACTCAGTGTGATTCTTTAGGAGACCTCAAGACTTTTCATCGTCTCTATTAGTCTATTATCTACTATGTAGTAGAGAGTTGGGAACATCTAATAGAATCATAGTAGAACACATACATTCATAGTTCAACCAAAACCAAATAGACTGATATATTCAAATTCCTATCATAGCCATAGGGAATCTAATCTATGATTGGTTTGTTTTGTTTTGTTAATCACCACCATACATGCATTCAATAACTTGGGCGTCACGGCCCATCTTCTAGAAAAAAAAAGTATATATGATTGATGGATACTGTCTTCTAAATCACTCCAAGAAACGAAACAAGTGAAATGTTCGGTAGAGTAGTGATACAACCTTTTCCCACGAGATTTCCGAAATTTCTATTTTTTTAGTATTTATAAGAAAACACATTTTCCGTCGATCTAAGTTTTCTACAGAAGAAATCGAAAACCAAACAAAATCTTGAATTGTATCTCTTTTTATGTAAGCAAATGTTAATCGGGAAAACCGGAAAAGCGAATCTATTAATTTGAAAGAATAAACAAAATAATTTGCAGCTCCATTTAATCTAGACGAACAGTGCCCTATAGATGCTAAGATTATATTCTGGAAAAACTTTATCGTCGGTAGAAATAAACGAAACCATAGATTTAATCTTTTAATAAAGAGAGCATCAACATGTGTCAGTATCATTCGGACCATAGAAAAATATCAGGGGGAACGCGATATTCCCACGCATATATTGTAAACATGAAAAGACATATGTATTGATGGATGATCTTAGAGAATCAAATAATGTTAATAAAAGTGGATATCGAGTTAGAGGAATGGCGCATGTGCTGCTCCTGCTCCTGCTTCTGCTGCATGGCACTCTCTCTTCTCATCTCCATTTTCATTATTCCTTATTTCCATATTCCCTTATTATCAAAATTTAGTTTAAATTATGAATTTATTCCTCCTTTTCACCCTTTATTTCCATATCTACATGCATCTAACTAAAATTCCTAGTAAAGATCAAGCAAGAGAATAATACAGAACAATACGTACGTGAGATTAGTCAAATTGTTTCCTTTTCATTTTCAAATGGTGTTTCTTAGTGCTTACTGATTAAATATGACTCTTGTGATTAGTTATTATTGTTAATGAGTGTAAACTACAGGTAGTCCCGTTGGCTAAGAAGAAAACGGCAAAGAACAGTTTCATCGTATGCGCTGAAGTAAGAGACTGACACGTGTCTTTGTTCCCGTGAGTCTAGTGTGACGTGTGACGTCGTCTTTGTCCTCTTGCTTTCCCGCTCTGCTTGATAAGGGAGATTTCTCACAACCTGGCTCATATCAATCGTTTGTTTATCCAGGAAATCTTCGAACTCGCTGATGTAGGAATCTGTTTGAATTGAATTCGCATGGCGTTCCTTTGCAATTTCGTCCGGCGGAGACTTCATACTCTGTTGCGGCCTTTTTCTCGGGAAGAACCTGACCTTCAGGTCAAATTAGGGCTTACTGATACTCTCCTCACATTGCGGAATTTTCGATTCGATGTTTCTCAGCTTAATCAACTCCTCGATGGATCTAGTGTTTCATTCCAAGGATTTACTGTCGACCACCTGGTTATTCACTTGTCCGTTTGGTCAGCTCCGGCCATTCAGATCGAAATTCGCGGTGTACATGTCAGATTATCGGCCAGGTAACTGAATCCCGTCGGCTCAATTGTGATTTCGTGTATTGGGTTTCGTAGTCAATAGTTCGCTAGGGTTTATCGGTTCTGTGTTTTTTTTTTTCCCTCAAGAGGAACGGGGGAAGGAAGCTCGAGAAGGATGCGAGCATCACGTGAAACTGTAGCAAATGAGATAAGAAAAGTTCTATCTTCTATTGATCCCGAGGTACACCTGTTAATTTGATTTTTCGTTTACAATGCCTTACCCTTTTCGCTAGCTACTGTGGGAAGTGGGAACGAATGAAGCTATTAAGTGTTCATTAACTCTGAGGAGAAATTGCTAATTGCTAATTGCTAATCGCAGGGATGCTTCTTACATGAGATTTTGGAGAGGATGCTCGATGGTAGTTCTCAGCAAAATAAGCTCAAGACTTCCTTCTCGAATCTTGTTCTTAGGCATTTCCGTATTCAGATACATGGGATTGATGTTCAGGTTTGTTTACCTGGTTCGAGTGACTTGTGTTGTGTTCTGGAAATCAACGAGCTGAGGAGTGATTCTGAGAATTCTGGAAATCTTAGTTTCTTAAGGAGTTCAGCTGCTGCAGTGTTATTTCCTTTGAGGCGTAGTTCCTTAACACTGAGTGGCGATGGTTTCAAGATTGGATATAAGAGTAATAATGATATCGCTGACCTTTGCTCATTTGACAGTCTTGTCATGTTGATTACGCTGCATAATCTTCATCTTACTGATCTGATCGTCCGCGTTCCAGAGTTAAGTTTCTCGTTTAGACCCACTGATCTTCCGGTTTTTATGGGATTGACGAAGTTATCATCCAAAGATAGCAATTCTGTCAGAAATGGACGTCATCTGTGGAAAGTAGCTGCTCGGAAAATTGGCTTGATGATCTCACCTCACGCTTTTTCATTCCAGAATTCAGTTAGTGCTGTTATCCTCTGGATGCGATACGTGAATGCTTATGAGTATTTGCTATCTTTAGCTGGGTACTCCAGGAAAACACCAGAGAAATCATCACTTTGGAAAGCTTCAGAAAACAAAAGGCATTCTGTATCTGCAAGACGTAAATGGGAGATGATATGTAATATTGAGAAAGAACTCCCTGCTGAAGCCATCGCGCGGGCGCGTAGAGTAGCCAGATACAGAACTTGTGTGAATTCTCAGAATGGTAGTGATGATTTTGACGAAGCTTCCATATATGGCCACTTCAATTTTTTGTGTAAGATCACCTGGGTTTTGGCTTACATCTGGAGACTTATAAGTCAAACATTCTGGTCTATAGCTTGCTTTCTCTCGTCAAGGAAACTGTTGACCCAAGAACTACAAACTGATAGGAACAATGAAGCTGATTCCGAGCCGGTATCTCTTGAGTTTCATGCAGTTGTCAATTTTGGGAAACTTTCTATCACATTTTATCCAGAGAAAATGATTTCAAGTTTTATGACATCGAAAGACAGTACTGGACACACAGACTCAAATGTTGTGACTCTTTGCCTTTCGGTCGATGAGTTTTTGGTAATGCATACTGTTGGCTGTCTTACTCAGTGTTCGTCTGCTTCCTGCGGGAAACTGAAGGTTATGTCCTCTGGTTTTGGAAAAACCAGTCGTTACATGAGATCTACAAAAGATCCCGGTAGTTCTGCTGAAAGAAAGATGCGTGGGCATGTGAAAACTATCCTAGAGATGGACCCAGTACAGTCAATCCTACTTTCCAAAGCAGGTAACCATTATGGCAATGAGCAACATGAGGGAAATCTGCATCTACAAAATCTTCTGAGAGAAATGTGGTCGACCTGGAACAGCAATTGCTTGAAGTTGGATAAAAGTACTTTTGAAATTTCTGATAACCCTTGTCTACTCGTTGATATGAAAACCTGCATGGCATATCAGGATGCTGGTAACCAAGATTCTGGGCTCTGGAAATGTAGCATGGTATTGGGGAAGTTGGATATTGTTTTAGAATATTCATCGTTGTTTTCAATGGCTCTACTTATTTGGCAGACACAACAGTCTCAGAGTTTATTTGAAGGCGAAGTTACTGGACGGGGTCATTCAAGTTCTTTGGTAACAGGTGGAGTTGATTCTGAAATGGCTGGTTATGACGAATATGGGATCTACAGACGCATTATTGAATTGTGTTTAGTAAGTGTTCATCCAGAGAGACAGATTCAGGTTGGCATACTTGTTGGTGGCCCCCAGGTCAAATTGTTCGTGGAGAAGTCTGAAGAAGTGGATGCTTTAATTGGGCAGAAAGATCTTCTTGTATTTGATATCCATGATTTTGAGTTTGTCGTTTGGCCGGCTTCAAAATCTGACGTTGTGCTATTACGGATGTTTCAAGGGCCTGACAACGCAAGATCAGATAGGCCTTTGCGTCAGGACCTGGGGTTAAGTGATACTGTGATTCCAATTTATGAAAAATATGTTTCTCAAGGATTGAATTCTCTGTCCTCACACCTAGGGTTTTCTGGTTTTGATTGTTCTTTCTGCAAAATGGCAGAAAAGAAATGGAGTCAAGTTTTTGTATTGAGACCCGTAACTATCTGCTTTTCATCCTTAAGGTGTGGGATTTCTTCTTATATTAAATTATTCCCTTTTAATCATTGGTGTTTTGCCTTTTATTGCTACATATGTGTTAGACTAAGCTTAACATTGTCTTTTTCTCCCTGCTTGATACATGTTTTGGTTGTCATGTCATTTGAGAATGGTTTGGTCACATCATTTATCTCTCAAGTTTGATACGTAGCTGCATTCCTTCCCAAGTTATAAGACTAAGCTTAGGTGCTTCGTTGAACTAGTTAGTGTATGTCCATAAGATATTTCCAAACGTCAGTGACGCTACATCAAAGAAAAGAGGATAATCTTGCTTTAATAATTATCCGTTTCCTCTTTCCATAGGTTTTTGTATATATCTGTTTTCGTTTTATTTGATATTTTCTACTTTACTGCTGAGAATCCTTTTCAATATACTAAGTATTGTGATTGGAAGCAGCCATCAATTACATTTTATGGAATTCCATCTGAATCTGAGAGAACTGCAATCTATTGCAGAGATCATGTTTATTCCTTCAGCGAAGCTATTATCAATTTCTCAACTGGTTTGGATGTGTTGGTGCTGGGACTGACTGTTGTATTAAAACCGGGTGACCTAAATGCTTATTTTCAGGTAAGAGAGGCTTTCTTGGCAGTTTTTACTTTGCATGTCTTTAAATCTGCATAGTATTTGGAAAATTAGTTTCCTACCGCATGAATTTATATATGTTGTGGTAAGTTCATCTAAGGATCAGATGCTCCGAAGCATGATTATCATATTCCCTTTGAAAATGTGTGCCTGTTGTCCTTGCTTATATAGTCTCATGGAGTTAAATCTTTGTCAGTAGACCACTTGATAAAAAAAATCTCTATCGTAATTACTCTTCGAACCCAAGTGATTAATTTCTGGATTTAGAGTTGTTGCTAACAAATATTATCAAGATGCCTAAAGGATTTATATATATGATTTAAGACAAGATGGACATTTTCCTTATAATTTTTGGTGTTGTGTCAGAAACTATCCTTCAAAGCTTCCTTAGCATTGGACATGATGCTCAAATTCTTATAATCAATCTAAATGAATCTGTCTTTAAGCTCCTACGATATATGATTCCAAGCATAACACCTGAATAGCATCAAGATCCTAATTTACCTTTTAGGTTATATAAAAAGCATTCAAATAAGTTTTGTTATTCTGTACCAGATGCTTCTAAGCTTAGTTTCTGGGGTATCCCGTAGTATGAGCGGTTCTAGCTCTGCGGGTCGTTCACTGGGACAAGAACTCAGGTCTGCTGCAGTGCATGTGGAACATGAGATCGAAAAGACTTTTTGCAAAACTCTTTTTGCAGTTAAAGCGATCATTAAGATGAAGGCTATAGACGTGATATTTGATGTTCCTGCATCAGACGAAAGTTTTGAGAAGCCTATGGAGCTAGCTGATTTTAGAATTTGGTCTTCTGTCCAGGAAGCATGCGCTGAACTATCTTGTGAAGAACATAGGTTTTTAATCAATGTTGATTTGTGTGAACTCCAGTCTATACTCTTCAGATACATGGATAATATATGGAAGAGTTCTGGCAACTTTATTACAGAATCTTCGCCGTTCAGGTCACATGATATCTTGTTTGATGCATGTCTTTCGAGCTTCATATTGAGTGTGTGTATGGATTGCTCAAGCCCATCAGCTCTAGGGGACGCCTGTCGTATGGCTGATGATTCTGCAGGAAATGCATCAACAACAAATGAACCTACTACAGATAGAGTTCAGGTTCAGAGAGAAGTGGACCAGTTGGACTCTGCTTCAGATTCTTCACTGTCCAACTCGACCCGTTGGATACACATCGATTTAGCATTGACTGATTTACTTGTAGCTAGGTGCTCAACAAAAAATGTCTTGGTTGAAGTTCGTCGGTCAAGTAACTTTGTAACTTCAGTCTCTATTGGGAGAAAATTTCAGTCAATTTCCTGTAAAATCGAGGTAAATAATAAACACCACTTGCTTTATTTTCATATTGACTAGCTCTTTATGATGCATGAAGTAACTCGCCATGTTGCTGGCAGGGTGGTCTTTTTGTCCTTGAACCAGAGGCCTTGATCGGGTTAATTCATGGTTACTCCGCGTACCTTTATTTCATTTCAAGTAAGATGTCAGTAATTCAATCTTCTGCGCCAATTCTTGAGAAAGTAGAAGCTGATTCAGGTGTCAGTGAAGTTAGTACTCCTTCTCAACAAGCAAAATGGTACCTTGCAGAAACGTTTTCTATAGATGTCACCCAGTTAGCACTGAGTTTTGTCTGTGTTGATGAATATGGTGAGTTATTCTATTTTTTATCCCCATTTGTACAACGTTTATGCTACCTAAATACATACATAATTGACTTTCCAAAGAAGTTATAATTGCTTGATTTTGTAGGAGGTATAAGGGAAATTGTTCTGGAGATCAATCTCCACAGTTCCCTTGATTTGGCACGCAGAGAACAGAAGTTTCTTTGTGAAGTTTCTCGCGTATCAATTCTTTCTAAGATTCTTGAGAGCGTGGAAAAGGACATAAATATTACTCAATTTTCTTCTCCACCATTTAGTGAATCTTCTTCTTTTCTGTCTGGTGCTCCTCTGGAAACGTCATTTCAGCAAAGGGATGTAATTAGTTCAGGTGATAGTACAAGTGTTTCAGGAGATTTTAATGGTCCAAGGGAATTCTCTACCAACAGCAATTTACAGGAAGAATTTCACTCGCGCTATAAAAACTATATCTTGGAAGAACTACGTGTCTCTGCATCTGCTATGAAGCGAGAAAATACCGGTCACCAGTGTAGTCAGGCCTGGGAAGGTGGTTGTTCTGTTCTAGGATTTGATATAACCATTTCTCTGTCAGAATTGCAGGTATCATTCTTTTAGGCTTGGAATGCATATGTTAACAGTATTGAAATACTCCTATATGTTCACATTCCTGTAGTTGCTAATACTCATGTTTGCTGGCCTATCATGTGCTGTTACGTCAGATGGTCCTTTCAATGCTTTCATCCTTTTCTGCGTTACCTGGAGGAGGAAGCGCAGATGCTTCTTTAGAAAGGCCTTCGTTCAACAGGGAACCTGAAAGAAGTTTTGAGTCTGTAGTTCCTGATGGTGAGTAGGAGTATTACTATTTTAGTCATTCATTAAACTTTTGGGTTTTCTCCTAATGGAAAATTGATATATGTATAGGAGCGATTGTTGCTATTCAAGATATACATCAACATATGTTCTTCACAGTTGAAGATAGGGGGAACAAGTGTGTTGTGACTGGTACCCTTCATTATTCTCTGGTTGGAGAAAGAGCTCTTTTCAGGGTATGTACAGTACATTATTAAAACAACAACAGGAGACAGACCGTAGTTAGTATTCTTTGGTTTTCAGAATAAAAGGATAGCTTCTCTTTTAATGAGATGAAATCCCTAAATTTTGAATTCATGTGCAGGTCACCTACCATCGCTATCAAGGATGGAGTTCATCCACCTTATGGTTCTCCTTGACATCTTTGTATGCCAAAAACAATAAAGGAGAACCATTACGGTTAAACTATCATTCAAGTTCAGATTTTGTTAACGTCTGTGGACTTCATGACAACGCAACAACACTCTTCCGGGCATCTGTTGGCGAATCCGAAAATTATAAGGGTGACATTGACTGGGAGACCTACCGTAAATTGGTCAAAGATACATTTTACCTTGTCAACAAGAAGAGTGATTCAGCTGTTGCATTTATTGATAGTTTTCCAGAATTTGTTCGAAAGCCAGGAAATCCATTCAAGTTTAAAGTGTTTCGTGAAAGTTTGGCGATTCGTAATAGTACATCTGTGGTACCTCCTGAGATCCATGAGTCTGAAACGCAATCTGTGATGAACTCTTCCCCCCCTTCTATTACCGTAACAATCGATGGGGTATCTCTGACCATTGTTCATGAACTTTCAGAAACCAGGGACAGATTTCCCCTGTTTCGTGGTTCAATCAATATCACTCAGCTGACTTTACAAATGTTATCTTCTAAAGCCAGGGTTATGAGCACATCAAACATTTTAGTGCTGTACTTTGATGCTCAGACAAACCAATGGTGAGAAGTTCTCTCCCCTTGGGTTCTTAAGACGTGTATTTCCTGATTTATGCATTTTCCTCGCCTACATAGAATTCCCTCCAGCAATTGTTTATTTTTTCTTCTGGAATAGGCGGGAATTTATTCATCCAGTTGAAGTTAGTGCTTTCTACCGTTCAACTTTTCAGACCCAGGATCTTAAAAATACTATGCACAAAGTACCTAGCCATATTTACTGCAGAATTGGCAAGGTACTAAAAGCTTCTTACCGTATTTTTCATGATGTCTTGGAGCTATATAACTCGTTACATATATTTCCCTTCGCATGTGCAGTTGGAGGTCTATTTAACCGAGCTGTCATTGGATATGCTCCTTTTTGTGCTTGAAGAACTGGAGTTTGCTGGTCCATTTTCTGTGAAAACTTCCGTCATTCTTCCCAACTGTTGCAAGGTCGTTTCCCTGGTTTCTGTCCAATGCTTTTATAGTTTTTCGTACCTTTTTCCTTGATAGACACCTATTCTATAGAGGAACCATGAAATTTTTTTGTCTTTTCAGATAGAAAACCTCTCTGGCCTTGACCTTACTTGCCGTTTCAATGAGAAACAGACTACCACAGTTAGTAGGAAACAAACTGCTTCGATTTTTCTTCGGTAACACCTTGGTCCCTGAATGCCTTGTTTTATTCTGCAACAGGAAGATGCATGTGTTTTGCTTCGTGGTGAATGCTGACAGTCTTTAGCACTCTCTCTGAAATAATTTTCTTTCCCATTTTTCCGATTAGTGTTGTGCATACTTACTTTTACACTTACGGTGCAAAAGAAAAGTATTAAATTTAGAGTAATCATCTTAAACTAACTGAGAGTGGAGAAACACGTTCACTTTTGTATAGAAATTTTGCATAATGGATGGCACATCCCTAATCGTGTGTAATTTCTTTCAAAGGCATTCAATGAACCATCAACCAGAAGCTTTTCCAGTGGTTGCGGTCCAGCTATCTTCTGGAAATTTCATAACTTCTTCTTTAAACGTTTCTTTGTTAGAAGCCAGAACACTAGCTTGGAGAACAAGGATAGTATCACTCCAAGGTACTTTGATGCTTTTCACACCTTCTATCTGTTCATGGGCTTGCCACCTGAATAAGCATACGTTGCAGCTACTGCTGAACTTAATATATGTTTTATAGATTCGAGGAGTCATCCTGGACCGTTTGTTGTTGTTGATATTAAGAAGGGATCTGAGGTATGTCGTAAGCTGATTCTCAAGGTTTTCTATAAGATCATTTAATATCAACCAAAGGATGCAATTTTTCCTTTATCTTTTGCATTTGATTATAACCTGTAGGATGGTTTATCGATCTCAGTTTCTCCTTTGACAAGGATTCATAACGAAACTAGTTTTCCGATGGAGATACGTTTCCAACGATCTAAGCAGAAGAGAGATGATTTTGCTTCTGTACCTCTGAAGCCTGGTGCTTCAATTGATGATTCAGTGGGAGCATTTAATGCCATAAGCTTATCGGGCGATCAGAAGAAGGCTTTGACATCTTTAGCTGTTGGTAGGTTTTTCTGGTCGTGTTTTGGTTTCTTGCTTCGATAACTTGATGGAAACCTATTTTGCATAACTTGAACTTTCGAGTAAGGTTGATGTGTCCCTCATCACAATAACTTATGTAACTAAGTTTCCATCAATTTTTTTTTCTACGTGTTTAATGACTTTAAGTCCCTATATTTCTCTACTTTTGTTCTGCAGGTAATATCAGTAGTCTAGTTTCCAGGATGATTAAACACACTGATTGTTAATTTGTTATCAGTGGCATTCTGATTGGTTTTTCCGAACTGAATGGCAGGTAATTATTCACTCTCGTTCAGACCTGAATCTTTGGAAACTTTGTTTGAGAGTGAGAAGTCACTGGCAAGTGAATGGTCTGAACAGCTTGAAGGAGGGAAGGCAGTACGCCTAACGGGAATCTTTGATAAATTGAGTTATGGAGTCAAAAGGGCTTTCTCTATCAAATCAGTGAATGTCTCCTTGACTACTACATATTGTTCTGTCACATCTGAAAGTCAGTGTGTTGGCAAGGTGCACTTTCTGATCCATACCATTGGGAGGGAAGTATCTATCATACGTCCTGATACATCCTCTGATGTGTTTGAGAAACGGAATGCATCTATTGCATTGCGAGAGCAGAAGGAAATTTTTCTTTTGCCCACCGTGCATGTGTCAAACTTCCTGTCCTCCGAAGCAGCCATTATTTTGACAGAGACTGGTAACTGCAGAAAAGTATGTGCTCTTTAGGTAACCTATATTTCTGCATCTAACATTATTATCTCGCTTGCAGATCAGTTCACCTCGATGGAGAGACATAGCATTGGCAAGCATGCAACGATACAGAGTGGAAAAACAATGGATTTTTATGCGAATCCTGAGATGATATACTTTAGAGTTACTCTCACTGCTTCCCGAACGAGCTGCAAACCAGTCAATAGTGGTCAGTGGGTGAAGAAGTTACAGAAACAGAAGAATGATGCAGAGTCTTTGGATGTTGGTCTTGATTTTGCCGATGGAAAATACTGTGCTTCCTTGAGATTGTCTCTAGGGAAAAGAGGCATACTGGAGGTCATGATTTTATCTTGAATTCTGTTTCCTTCCTGATTTCTTTTACTTAAAAAATATATCTTTTCTGGTTTGTGCAGGCAGCTGTTTTCACGTCGTACATTCTTAAGAACGACTCAGACTGCACCTTGTTCTTCTATCCCCCTGGCCAAAAGCCTCTATCCAGGTACATCAAATATAAATCATGATATCCTTTAACCTGGTGATGGCTAATTATATTTAATGTGAACAAATGCAGGGAAGATCTGGAGAAACTTGGTTACATTGTCCCCCCTGAGTTTGGATTATATTTGCCCCCAAAGACAGAGGGATCGTGGTTTTTAAGGTAGGCTATCCATGCTCAGTACATAATTACATAGTTATTTCCACCCAATCTCATTTTAATCACTACTCAACACCTTGTTTGGCCAGATCTCGTAAGGTTAGTGTTATATTGGCTGATGGTCATGGGGCAACTGAAGCAGTGTTGGATTTGGATGCTTTATCAGGACTTACAGAAATTAGTATGGGAACAAAAGATGAGTCTGGATTTGGGTATATAACAAGGTTTGGGTTGTCAGTTAAATCAATCTCAAGTAAAATGCTTGTTCCATCACGGATTGTGACCTTTGTTCCAAGGCATCTTGTAATCAATGAATCGGAAGAGACCATCAACATCCGCCAACGCTATTTTCAGGTTCTTGTTACTGTCCCCCTTTTTTGTCGCTTTCATCTCAGAAACATAATTTATTTACTTTTCTTTTATATCACTGTTGGTTTTGTGGGAAGGATGACTCTGTAGGCATAATCACCATCAAAAGCAAGCAAAGAGCAGCCTTACGATTGCAGGAAGAAACTACACAGAAGAAAGAACTTCATCTATTCGAAAATTTTATCAGAAAGCACGGAAGTGACAATGCAAATCCATTGACATTCATTCAGTTTGGGTTGAACAAAGCAAACTGCAGTTGGTCAGGTCCACTATGCATCACTTCAATTGGATGTTTTTTCCTCAAGTTCAGAAAGCAGTCAGGTGAAACAGGCAGAGGCGCAATTGAATTCGCATCTGTGAATGTTACTGAAGAAGGTTCAACCCTTGCTGTGCGCTTCCAAAAACCACCAAATACCCCACCACCATATCGAATTGAAAATTTCTTGTCTGCATCTCTCACTTACTACCAAAAGGTTGGCCACATCTACTTGTTCTCATCGCTACATATGTGATTTTTGTTTTTTTTCTTTGTTTTTTTTTTTCAATTTCTGTATATCATTCAGTGCCCGTTGCTTGTTATCTGCAGGATTCATCGGAGATTGAAGTACTTGGACCTGGAAGTGGGGCTGATTATGCATGGGATGATATGACCCTTCCTCACAAGCTTGTAGTGATAGTAGATGGTAATAGTTAGCTTCCAACTTTTCCCTGCTTATAAATAATCAATTCCATTACGTCTTAGATTTATTAGGGGAAATTTTTTTTGGCAGTTTATTCCATGTTATCAATCTAGTGAGCACTCATAGATATTTGATGATAAGCTGCAATTTTATTTATTTAGGCATGATACCTCTGCGTGAAGTCAGCTTAGATAAGGTTCGTCCATGGAAACCCCTTTTCAAGGCAACTCAACACAGAAGCATAGCCTCCCACTTAATGTTGGAAAAGAAGGCCAAAGATCATAAAACGGCCTACGAGCAATTGAGTAGCATACCGATGGTAAAGGTCGGATATGAAGTATATGCAGATGGTCTGACTCGAGTAATTCGCATTTGTGAAGCTTCAAAAAGCCTTAAAGAAGACTCAGTATTCCAATCTCGTTCAAAAATTCAGTTCCGGATAACCCATTTAGGAATTCACTTACTCGAAAAAGTGAAGCAAGTAAGTCTGTTCTGTGTGTCACTCTTTTGCATTCCTGCATTAATTTACGTCGAGCTCCTTTGCCTCCTAGACTTGATTCTGTGTTAAAATGTTCATGCAGAATGCAGAGGAAAAAATTGTCCTGACATATTCTCCGATCCTAGTGGCAAGACTAGAGAATTTTGGTCTACAATCCATGTTCACTGACCAACAGAAATTTAACCAATTATGTATAGAGGTATACTTTTATGAAGTGCAATAGGTTGGCTTGGTTTTCTGGTTGCAGAAATAAGACAAGGCTTTTGTCTTTGGATACTACAGGCTCTAAATGTGGATCACAAATGGGTAGGGGCACCCTTTGCAGCCATGCTTCGTCAGCATCAATCAGATTCCAGTGACGGAAATGGTTGTCTGTTCAAATGTGTATTTATTCTAGTATCAAGTGGTTCCAGCGTCACACAAGTCAAGCACTCCTCAATAGTTTTGCAGGTATCGGGCGGTTACTGTGTCACTCTCTCCTTACGTTTCTCCTCTTCCTGTCTAAACTAATGAATGAAATAGAACGGCCAGAGTAAACATCTGATTCTACAAATATTAACTGTATGGACATCTATGCCTGCTTATGCTGTTGGATTTATTATGCTTATGTCTTACGTGCAGCCAGTCAATTTGAACCTAGACGAAGAGACTTTAATGAGAGTTGTGGCGTTTTGGAGATCGTCTCTCAGTACAAATACACAAAGTAGTCAATATTATTTTGATCATTTTGAAATTCACCCAGTAAAGGTTCGCTCTGTCAGTTATTCTACTCATTTTCATTTTCAATTTCTACTCTTTGCTATGTTTAAAATACTACATCTGTTTCTCATCTTTTGATTTAGATAATTGCTAATTTTGTTCCTGGGAGCTCATATTCGAGCTATGATTCCGCTCAAGAAACTCTGAGGTCATTGCTGCATAGTGTTGTTAAGGTATGGGTATCAGAAATTTTCATATCTTATTATTTTGCTGTTTTGCGTGTATTCACATGCAAATTTTCATGAGTCAATGCTTGTTGGGCACTTTGTTTTCTGTAGGTTCCACAAATAAAAAATATGGTTGTAGAGCTAAATGGTGTGCTGGTCACTCATGCTTTAATAACGGTTCGCGAACTACTACTCCGATGTGTAAAACATTACTCATGGTATCATCTTTTGTTTGTATGCTAAAAGTTCCCAACTACTCTGCCCTCTGTTTTTACACATTATCAACTTGGATATCTGCTTTCTAGGTATGCAATGAGAGCAATCTACATTGCCAAGGGCAGTCCATTACTTCCGCCAGCTTTTGCGTCCATGTTTGATGATTTTGCATCATCCTCTCTTGATGCCTTTTTTGATCCTTCTCGAGGCTTAGTGAACGTCCCTGGTTTGACAGTGGGTAAGCAATGTGCATTTCCCGTATCCTTACCTTTATTTATGGCATATATATATGCATCATATCTCAATGAAGGTGGAATTAATCGTTTGCTTTTATCTGTTGTAGGCACCTTCAAACTCCTCAGCAAATTTATTGACAACAAAGGATTGTCAGGGACAAGACGTTACTTTGGTGATCTTGGGAAAACTGTACGTACCATATAGTATATCGATCATGAATTTCCTAGTTTTTTTTTCCAGTAAACCTCTTATGGAACTACCATGTTGCAGCTAAGAACAGCAGGATCCAATGTCATCTTCGTTGCTCTCACTGAAATATCAGACTCTGTTCTGAGGGCTGCAGAAATGAAAGGTCTTGATGGACTGGTGAGGACTTATCTCCTTTCAAACTAATGATCAGTTAGGCTAAACATGGTCATTTTTTTATCATCTTTTTGTCTCTTCTCATAGGTTAGCGGTTTCCACCATGGAATCCTTAAACTGGCAATGGAACCTTCGGTGATAGGAACAGCCTTGATGGAAGGTGGGCCTGATAGAACAATTAAGCTTGATCGTAGTCCCGGTATTGATGAGGTGATATCTCACAGCCTTGTCTTATACTTTCAAATTAACTTTTTCATTTCGATAGAGTAAAAAAGAGAAACCGAAAAAAGTCAAAGCATAGAGCGTTTTTACGTGTCCATCTGCTGAGTTTTTCAGTTTATGATAGAAGGATCATGTTTTCCGTAACTTGTTAAACCTATAAAGAATAAGCTCCCCGTCACATTTACTAATATCTTCAAATACTTAGAATCATTGTCACATATTCTTGTGAGATTTAGTTATGTATGCTCATATTCACTCCTTGCAGTTATATATCGAAGGATACCTTCAAGCTATGTTGGATACAATGTATAGACAAGAGTATCTCAGAGTCAAAGTCATTGACGATCAGGTAACCAACCCGCAAAAGCAATATTTCTCTAACTTAGATTTGCTTTGCCCATTCCCAAAATAGGGAGACCAATTTTCATAATTTCTCAAAGAAAGATATTCATACCAACCAACCAGAAATCATGCATGAACTTCCTATTTCCCTGACTGTTTAAACATATTCACTTATAGGTTTTCTTAAAAAATCTTCCACCAAGCAATTCTCTCATAGATGAAATGATAGACCGTGTTAAAGATTTTCTGGAAAGTAGGGGTTTGCTCAAAGGAGATCCTTCAAGCTCTCGTCCTCTTCGTCGTCTCCATGGAGATAAGGTTAAACTCAAATCCTTTTATTTCCCTGCATGAGTAGCAATCGGACTTGGGGAGGGGGTTGGTTTTGATGAACCCTCAGTGATGTGATTTATCTCAATATAACCAGGAATGGAAGATCGGACCCACGGTGATGACATTATGTGAACATCTCTTCGTGAGCTTTGCAATTCGCATACTCAGACAGCACGCGACTAAGGTCATTTCAGGTCTAAGGCCAAAGAGAGAAGAAGCAGAGGCCGAGACTAATGACACTGATTCCAGTACTGCAATCGTACCGCTACTTAGTGACAAGAAGAAAAAGAAGAAGAAGAAGATGAAGTTTATGTGGAAAGCTGGTATTGGCAATTTCGTGGCTTCAGGTATCGTTGCTTACATCGACGGACGTTTGTGTCGACAGATTCCAAACCCAATAGCTCGTAGGATTGTAAGTGGGTTTCTCTTAAGTTTTCTTGACAAAAGCAATGAACAGTAATTACGTTTTCCGTAAATATTCATTCTCACAGTAGAAGCCATGAATCACAACTTGATTGCTATTGTATAACACAATCACAATTACTAACGCAAATCGAATCCCCGATTTCACAAAACTATCATCCTTGCTATGTAATAATTGGGCAGGGTTGTTAGTTTAATGGGCTTTTAGACTTGACCGCAAGCTATATGAATTTGTTGAGCAGAACAGAAGAAAGGAAAATTTTGTAGCTGATGATCTCGAGCAGTTAAGGAAATCAACGGACGTATTTTTATCACCCCAACCAAAAAACAAAAATGTGAATCCTTTTTCTCGATATTTCCTTTTTTCGAAACCCAATTCTATCTAAGAATCTATATATACATAAATCAAAGGAATGGTGGTCTCCTCTATTGCAACAGTACTCATTCCTACTCGGCATGAATAATGGGTAATATGTTTCACAACTTCATGTCGATTTAGTACCGATTGAATTTGTTTCCATGTTTTTTTCTTTTTTTTGCCATAGAACCAAGATTTTAACTTGATCAATTGTGTAAACAATTTGTAACACCTAAACATTTTCATGTATTTACAATTTAGCAAAAAAAAAAACATTACTCATTCCCCTCTTTCTTTCTCTAGCTCTTCAGTGCTTTTTTTTGTGTTGTTTTTTTTGCTTTAAAAAGATGGCTTTTCCCGATGATTTTCCACCAGAAATCAATACATAGACGCATCTTCCATGGGTATAAGAGCTAGATCACATAGGTTTGGATCACTAATTGTCCACACTTCTCAAAAAAATTGAAATCTCATAGGAGTTAGTCCACCTATTTACGGTGTCACTGTATTTTATTGAATTACTTGTTAAAATCCAATAAACAAACCAAATAAAATTTTAAATATAATTTATTAATCATTAATACAGAGATATTAGTTAGGTATTTTATTAATAGTTTTAAAAGGCAACCCAAGACTTGTTAGAACAGAGCCAAACAGATGACTTGCTACGGAAGGAAGCCGAGCTTCTTCGGGAGTTTGAAATTGTTCTTGAGCAAGAAGAAATTGTATGGTTCCAAAAGTCTCGTGAAAGATGGATTGTTCATGGGGATCGCAATACATCTTTCTTTCATACTTCGACTGTTATAAGAAGAAGAAGAAACAGAATCGATCTGTTAAAAGATGATGATGGTAGGTGGATATCTAACAGCGATGAGTTGGAGAAACTTGCAGTGGCTTATTACCAGAGGCTCTATTCGTTTTCTGATGTAGATCCGGTTGTGGAGAAGCTACCATGTCTAGGGTTTGATCCGATTTCGTATGAAGAAAAACGGGAGCTGGAGAAGCCGTTTTTAGAATCGGAAGTGGTGATGTCTATACAGAAGATGGGAAAATTCAAGGCACCGGGACCGGATGGATTCCAACCTGTGTTCTATCAAGAATGTTGGGATGTTGTGGGTGATTCGGTGGTGCGGTTTGTGCTTGATTTTTTTGCAACAGGAGAACTACCGCAGTCGACGAATGATGCATTGTTAGTTCTCATCGCAAAAGTATCAAAGCCAGAGAAGATTACACAATTTCGGCCTATTAGTTTGTGTAATGTGTTGTTCAAAGTCATCACGAAAACAATGGTAGGGAGGTTGAAAAGTGTGATGAGGAAGTTAATTGGGCCAGCACAATCAAGTTTCATCCCTGGGAGACTGAGTGCAGATAATATAGTAGTGGTGCAGGAAGCAGTCCACTCTATGAGACGTAAGAAGGGACGTAAAGGCTGGATGTTACTGAAACTTGATCTAGAGAAAGATTACGACCGCATTCAATGGGACTTCTTAGAAGACACACTCGTAGCAGCTGGTTTGTCGGCGAAGTGGGTAGGCTGGATTATGAGTTGCGTTTCGGGCCCGTCAATGAATCTACTGTGGAATGGAGATAAAACAACACCTTTTCAGCCCATGAGAGGGCTCCGTCAAGGAGATCCGTTGTCTCCTTACTTATTTGTCTTATGTATGGAGAGACTATGTCATATGATTGACATAGAGACTAGTAATAAGAGGTGGAAGCCGATTAGTCTCTCTAGAGGAGGGCCTAAGTTGTCACATATTTGTTTTGCCGATGATCTAATTCTCTTTGCCGAAGCATCTGTTGCGCAGATTGGGGTTATTCGCCAAGTCTTGGAGAAATTTTGCAATGCCTCTGGCCAAAAAGTGAGTTTGGAGAAATCCAAGATTTTCTTCTCAGAGAATGTGTCAAGGGATCAAGCAAAGTTAATTAGTGAGGCTAGTGGGATTTCGGCAACGCGAGAGCTAGGGAAATACCTTGGTATGCCAATCTTGCAGAAGAGAATGAATAAAGATACTTTCGGAGAGATCCTTGAGAGGATGCAATCGAGATTAGCAGGCTGGAAGAGCCGATGTTTAAGCTTTGCTGGGCGGTTGACGTTGACAAAGGCAGTCTTAACTTCTATCCCTGTTCATGCGATGAGTACCATCTGCTTGCCCCAGTCGATTTTGGATAAAGTTGATCAAGTAGCTCGCAGCTTTCTATGGGGAGCTAAACAGCATGTTGTTTCGTGGAATAAGGCCACGGTTTCGAAATCAGAAGGTGGTTTGGGGATCCGAAGAGCACGAGATATGAACAAAGCATTGATTTCTAAGTTGGGTTGGAGATTTCTGAATGATTCGGAGAGTTTATGGGTGAAGTTATTGCGGAAGAAATATAAAGTCGGTGACCCTCAAGATACATCATGGCTGGTAAAGAAGAGCAATAGGTCTGCGACTTGGCGGAGCATCACAACTGGTTTGGGTGAGGTTGTAGGGCCAGGTCTGAGCTGGGTTCTCGGTTATGGTAGGAGAATTCGATTTTGGTTGGATAAATGGCTATTCAATAAACAGCTAATTGATGGGATTACGGGTGCATTACCGATGGGCTATGAGACAGTCTTAGTTCGCGATATGTGGAGAGATAGACAAGGCTGGGACTTACATCGTATCATACCTTTTAAAACGGAAGAGATTGAGTTGGAATTGCGATCGGTGGTGTTGGACAACATGACTGGAGCGCGGGACCGGTTATCTTGGGGAGCAAGTGACAATGGAGCTTTCTCGGTGAAATCTGCATATGTGATGCTTACTAAGAATAATGAGCCGAGAGAGAATATGGGAAACTTCTTTAACCGTGTGTGGGGAGTGGTAGCACCGGAGAGAGTTTGGCTGTTTCTATGGACGGTGGGGCACCAAGTTCTCATGACGAACTCAGAACGCCATAGGAGACATTTGTGTAGCACGGATTTGTGTCAAGTGTGCAAAAGTGGAGTGGAGACAACCTTGCATATTCTCCGTCGTGATGGTCCGGCTATATCAGGACTCTGGGACCGTATTGTACCTCCGCTGGTTCTGTTCTAACAATAGGTAGGAGCATACTGGGTTTAGGGTTTAGGGTTTAGGGTTTAGGGTTTAGGGTTTAGGGTTTAGGGTTTAGGGTTTAGGGTTTAGGGTTTAGGGTTTAGGGTTTAGGGTTTAGGGTTTAGGGTTTAGGGTTTAGGGTTTAGGGTTTAGGGTTTAGGGTTTAGGGTTTAGGGTTTAGGGTTTAGGGTTTAGGGTTTAGGGTTTAGGGTTTAGGGTTTAGGGTTTAGGGTTTAGGGTTTAGGGTTTAGGGTTTAGGGTTTAGGGTTTAGGGTTTAGGGTTTAGGGTTTAGGGTTTAGGGTTTAGGGTTTAGGGTTTAGGGTTTAGGGTTTAGGGTTTAGGGTTTAGGGTTTAGGGTTTAGGGTTTAGGGTTTAGGGTTTAGGGTTTAGGGTTTAGGGTTTAGGGTTTAGGGTTTAGGGTTTAGGGTTTAGG
>NW_006256877.1:2126393-2126661 GCF_000478725.1 Eutrema salsugineum | reverse complement strand
GGGTTTTCGGTTTTGGGTTTAGGGTTTAGGGTTTAGGGTTTAGGGTTTAGGGTTTAGGGTTTAGGGTTTAGGGTTTAGGGTTTAGGGTTTAGGGTTTAGGGTTTAGGGTTTAGGGTTTAGGGTTTAGGGTTTAGGGTTTAGGGTTTAGGGTTTAGGGTTTAGGGTTTAGGGTTTAGGGTTTAGGGTTTAGGGTTTAGGGTTTAGGGTTTAGGGTTTAGGGTTTAGGGTTTAGGGTTTAGGGTTTAGGGTTTAGGCTTATACTTTGCTG
>NW_006256877.1:2115691-2116393 GCF_000478725.1 Eutrema salsugineum | reverse complement strand
TGTTTTCGTATCCTTTGGCTACACCTAATCTCTCATATGAAAATCAGAAAACTGGGACTCTCATTAGGAAAAGTCATATTCTGATCCCAAATGGAACTCTATTGACAAGGGGGAGTTCTGAGAATAGAAATAAGAAGTAGAGAATCCTAAATGTGGAAGCAGATGCATCACTTACATGTTTTCTTATTCTTTTGGATACACCCAATCTCTCCTATGAAAAACAGAAAACAAGGACTCTCTTTTAGGAAAAGTCATATTCTGATCCCAAATGGAACTATATTGACAAAGGGGAGTTCTGAGAATAGATATAGGAAGTCGAGAATCCTATTTAGAAGGAGATGCATCACTTACATGTTTTCTTATTCCTTTGGATACACCAAATTTCTCCTATGAAAATCAGAATTCTGGTTTTCTCTCTAGGAAAAGTCATATTCTGATCCATAATGGCACTATAATTGACTAGGGGGAGTTCTGAGAATAGAAATAGGAAGTAAAGACTCCTAATTGTGGGAGGAGATGTATCATTTACATGTTTTCATAATCCTTTGGACACACACAATATCTCCTATGAAAAACAGAAAACTGGGACTCTCTTTAGGAAAAGTCACCTTTTTAATCCGAATGGGACTATATTGACAAGGGGAAGTTCTGAAATAGAAATAGGCAGTAGAGAATCCTAAATTTGGAAGAGATGCATCACTA
>NW_006256877.1:2109561-2114280 GCF_000478725.1 Eutrema salsugineum | reverse complement strand
CTCTTTAGGAAAAGTCATATTCTGATCCCAAATGGTACTATATTGACATGGGGGAGTTCTGAGAATAGAAGTAGGAAGTAGAGACTCCTAAATGTGGAAGGAGATGCATCGTTTACATGTTTTCGTAATCCTTTGGATACACCTAATCTCTCATATGAAAATCAGAAAACTGGGACTCTCTTTAGGAAAAGTCATATTCTGATCCCAAATGGAACTATATTGACAAGGGGGAGTTCTGAGAATAGAAATAAGAAGTAGAGTATCCTAAATGTGGAAGGAGATGCATCACTTACATGTTTTCTTATTCTTTTGGATACACCCAATCACTCCTATGAAAAACAGAAAACTAGGACTCTCTTTAGGAAAAGTCATATTCTGATCCCAAATGGAACTATATTGACAAAGGGGAGTTCTGAGAATAGAAATAGGAAGTAGAGAATTCTAAATTTAGAAGGAGATGCATCACTTACATGTTTTCTTATTCCTTTGGATAAACCAAATTTCTCCTATGAAAATCAGAATTCTGGTTTTCTCTCTAGGAAAAGTCATTTTCTGATCCAAAATGGCACTATAATTGACAAGGGGGAGTTCTGAGAATAGAAATAGGAAGTAGAGACTCCTAATTGTGGAAGGAGATGTATCATTTACATGTTTTCATAATCCTTTGGACACACACAATATCTCCTATGAAAAACAGAAAACTGGGACTCTCTTTAGGAAAAGTCACCTTTTTAATCCAAATGGAACTATATTGACAAGGGGGCGTTCTGAGAATAGAAATAGACAGTAGAGAATCCTAAATTTGGAAGGAGATGCATCACTTACATTTTTTCTTATTCCTTTGGATACACCCAATATCTCTGATGAAAATCAGAAAACTGGGACTCTCTTTAGGGAAAAGTCATATTCTGATCCCAAATGGTACTATATTGACATGGGGGAGTTCTGAGAATAGAAGTAGGAAGTAGGAGACTCCTAAATGTGGAAGGAGATGCATCGGTTACATGTTTTCGTAATCCTTTGGATACACCTAATCTCTCATATGAAAATCAGAAACTGGGACTCTCTTTAGGAAAAGTCATATTCTGATCCCAAATGGAACTATATTGACAAGGGGGAGTTCTGAGAATAGAAATAAGAAGTAGAGTATCCTAAATGTGGAAGGAGATGCATCACTTACATGTTTTCTTATTCTTTTGGATACACCCAATCACTCCTATGAAAAACAGAAAACTAGGACTCTCTTTAGGAAAAGTCATATTCTGATCCCAAATGGAACTATATTGACAAAGGGGAGTTCTGAGAATAGAAATAGGAAGTAGAGAATTCTAAATTTAGAAGGAGATGCATCACTTACATGTTTTCTTATTCCTTTGGATACACCAAATTTCTCCTATGAAAATCAGAATTCTGGTTTTCTCTCTAGGAAAAGTCATATTCTGATCCAAAATGGCACTATAATTGACAAGGGGGAGTTCTGAGAATAGAAATAGGAAGTAGAGACTCCTAATTGTGGAAGGAGATGTATCATTTACATGTTTTCATAATCCTTTGGACACACACAATATCTCCTATGAAAAACAGAAAACTGGGACTCTCTTTAGGAAAAGTCACCTTTTTAATCCAAATGGAACTATATTGACAAGGGGGCGTTCTGAAAATAGAAATAGGCAGTAGAGAATCCTAAATTTGGAAGGAGATGCATCACTAATATGTTTTCTTATTCCTTTGGATACACCCAATATCTCTTATGAAAATCAGAAAACTGGGACTCTCTTTAGGAAAAGTCATATTCTGATCCCAAATGGTACTATATTGACATGGGGGAGTTCTGAGAATAGAAGTAGGAAGTAGAGACTCCTAAATGTGGAAGGAGATGCATCGTTTACATGTTTTCGTAATCCTTTGGATACACCTAATCTCTCATATGAAAATCAGAAAACTGGGACTCTCATTAGGAAAAGTCATATTCTGATCCCAAATGGAACTCTATTGACAAGGGGGAGTTCTGAGAATAGAAATAAGAAGTAGAGAATCCTAAATGTGGAAGCAGATGCATCACTTACATGTTTTCTTATTCTTTTGGATACACCCAATCTCTCCTATGAAAAACAGAAAACAAGGACTCTCTTTTAGGAAAAGTCATATTCTGATCCCAAATGGAACTATATTGACAAAGGGGAGTTCTGAGAATAGATATAGGAAGTCGAGAATCCTATTTAGAAGGAGATGCATCACTTACATGTTTTCTTATTCCTTTGGATACACCAAATTTCTCCTATGAAAATCAGAATTCTGGTTTTCTCTCTAGGAAAAGTCATATTCTGATCCAAAATGGCACTATAATTGACAAGGGGGAGTTCTGAGAATAGAAATAGGAAGTAGAGACTCCTAATTGTGGAAGGAGATGTATCATTTACATGTTTTCATAATCTTTGGACACACCCAATATCTCCTATAAAAAACAGAAAACTAGGACTCTCTTTACGAAAAGTAACCTTTTTAATCCAAATGGAACTATATTGACAAGGGGGAGTTCTGAGAATAGAAATAGGCAGTAGAGAATCCTAAATTTGGAAGGAGATGCATCACTTACATTTTTTCTTATTCCTTTGGATACACCCAATATCTCTTATGAAAATCAGAAAACTGGGACTCTCTTTAGGAAAACTCATATTCTGATCCCAAATGGTACTATATTGACATGGGGGAGTTCTGAGAATAGAAGTAGGAAGTAGAGACTCCTAAATGTGGAAGGAGATGCATCGTTTACATGTTTTCGTAATCCTTTGGATACACCTAATCTCTCATATGAAAAACAGAAAACTGGTTTTCTCTTTAGGAAAAGTCATATTCTGATCCAAAATGGCCCTATAATTTACAAGGGGGAGTTCTGAGAATAGAAATAGGAAGTAGAGACTCCTAAATTTAGAAGGAGATGCATCACTTACATGTTTTCTTATTCCTTTGGATACACCAAATTTCTCCTATGAAAATCAGAATTCTGGTTTTCTCTTTAGGAAAAGTCATATTCTGATCCAAAATGGCACTATAATTGACAAGGGGGAGTTCTGAGAATAGAAATAGGAAGTAGAGACTCCTAATTGTGGAAGGAGATGTATCATTTACATGTTTTCATAATCTTTTGGACACACCCAATATCTCCTATAAAAAACAGAAAACTAGGACTCTCTTTACGAAAAGTAACCTTTTTAATCCAAATGGAACTATATTGACAAGGGGGAGTTCTGAGAATAGAAATAGGCAGTAGAGAATCCTAAATTTGGAAGGAGATGCATCACTTACATTTATTCTTATTCCTTTGGATACACCCAATATCTCTTATGAAAATCAGAAAACTGCGACTCTCTTTAGGAAAACTCATATTCTGATCCCAAATGGTACTATATTGACATGGGGGAGTTCTGAGAATAGAAGTAGGAAGTAGAGACTCCTAAATGTGGAAGGAGATGCATCGTTTACATGTTTTCGTAATCCTTTGGATACACCTAATCTCTCATATGAAAAACAGAAAACTGGGACTCTCTTTAGGAAAAGTCATATTCTGATCCCAAATGGAACTATATTGACAAGGGGGAGTTCTGAGAATAGAAATAAGAAGTAGAGTATCCTAAATGTGGAAGGAGATGCATCACTTACATGTTTTCTTATTCTTTTGGATACACCCAATCACTCCTATGAAAAACAGAAAACTAGGACTCTCTTTAGGAAAAGTCATATTCTGATCCCAAATGGAACTATATTGACAAGGGGGAGTTCTGAGAATAGAAATAGGAAGTAGAGACTCCTAAATTTAGAAGGAGATGCATCACTTACATGTTTTCTTATTCCTTTGGATACACCAAATTTCTCCTATGAAAATCAGAATTCTGGTTTTCTCTTTAGGAAAAGTCATATTCTGATCCAAAATGGCACTATAATTGACAAGGGGGAGTTCTGAGAATAGAAATAGGAAGTAGAGACTCCTAATTGTGGAAGGAGATGTATTATTTACATGTTTTCATAATCCTTTGGACACACCCAATATCTCCTATGAAAAACAGAAAACTGGGACTCTCTTTAGGAAAAGTCACCTTTTTAATCCAAATGGAACTATATTGACAAGGGGGAGTTCTGAGAATAGAAATAGGCAGTAGAGAATCCTAAATTTGGAAGGAGATGCATCACTTACATTTTTTCTTATTCCTTTGGATACACCCAATATCTCTTATGAAAATCAGAAAACTCGGATTCTCTTTAGGAAAAGTCATATTCTGATCCCAAATGGCACTATATTGACATTGGGGAGTTCTGAGAATAGAAGTAGGAAGTAGAGACTCCTAAATGTGGAAGGAGATGCATCGTTTACATGTTTTCGTAATCCTTTGGATACACCTAATCTCTCATATGAAAATCAGAAAACTGGGACTCTCTTTAGGAAAAGTCATATTCTGATCCCAAATGGAACTATATTGACAAGGGGGAGTTCTGAGAATAGAAATAAGAAGTAGAGTATCCTAAATGTGGAAGGAGATGCATCACTTACATGTTTTCTTATTCTTTTGGATACACCCAATCACTCCTATGAAAAACAGAAAACTAGGACTCTCTTTAGGAAAAGTCATATTCTGATCCCCAATGGAACTATATTGACAAGGGGAGTTCTGAGAATAGAAATAGGGAGTAGAGACTCTAATTTTAGAAGGAGATGCATCACTA
>NW_006256877.1:2044203-2108782 GCF_000478725.1 Eutrema salsugineum | reverse complement strand
GAAAATCAGAAAACTGGGACTCTCTTTAGGAAAAGTCATATTCTGATCCCAAATGGTACTATATTGACATGGGGGAGTTCTGAGAATAGAAGTAGGAAGTAGAGACTCCCTAAATGTGGAAGGAGATGCATCGTTTACATGTTTTCGTAATCCTTTGGATACACCTAATCTCTCATATGAAAATCAGAAAACTGGGACTCTCATTAGGAAAAGTCATATTCTGATCCCAAATGGAACTCTATTGACAAGGGGGAGTTCTGAGAATAGAAATAAGAAGTAGAGAATCCTAAATGTGGAAGCAGATGCATCACTTACATGTTTTCTTATTCTTTTGGATACACCCAATCTCTCCTATGAAAAACAGAAAACAAGGACTCTCTTTTAGGAAAAGTCATATTCTGATCCCAAATGGAACTATATTGACAAAGGGGAGTTCTGAGAATAGATATAGGAAGTCGAGAATCCTATTTAGAAGGAGATGCATCACTTACATGTTTTCTTATTCCTTTGGATACACCAAATTTCTCCTATGAAAATCAGAATTCTGGTTTTCTCTCTAGGAAAAGTCATATTCTGATCCAAAATGGCACTATAATTGACAAGGGGGAGTTCTGAGAATAGAAATAGGAAGTAAAGACTCCTAATTGTGGAAGGAGATGTATCATTTACATGTTTTCATAATCCTTTGGACACACACAATATCTCCTATGAAAAACAGAAAACTGGGACTCTCTTTAGGAAAAGTCACCTTTTTAATCCAAATGGAACTATATTGACAAGGGGACGTTCTGAAAATAGAAATAGGCAGTAGAGAATCCTAAATTTGGAAGGAGATGCATCACTAATATGTTTTCTTATTCCTTTGGATACACCCAATATCTCTTATGAAAATCAGAAAACTGGGACTCTCTTTAGGAAAAGTCATATTCTGATCCCAAATGGTACTATATTGACATGGGGGAGTTCTGAGAATAGAAGTAGGAAGTAGAGACTCCTAAATGTGGAAGGAGATGCATCACTTACATGTTTTCTTATTCTTTTGGATACACCCAATCTCTCCTATGAAAAACAGAAAACAAGGACTCTCTTTTAGGAAAAGTCATATTCTGATCCCAAATGGAACTATATTGACAAAGGGGAGTTCTGAGAA
The DNA here is from genome assembly GCF_000478725.1 of Eutrema salsugineum. Taxonomy (NCBI): domain Eukaryota; kingdom Viridiplantae; phylum Streptophyta; class Magnoliopsida; order Brassicales; family Brassicaceae; genus Eutrema; species Eutrema salsugineum. The sequence goes on along the minus strand of NW_006256877.1, from coordinate 2,107,632 downwards.
TAGATATAGGAAGTCGAGAATCCTATTTAGAAGGAGATGCATCACTTACATGTTTTCTTATTCCTTTGGATACACCAAATTTCTCCTATGAAAATCAGAATTCTGGTTTTCTCTCTAGGAAAAGTCATATTCTGATCCAAAATGGCACTATAATTGACAAGGGGGAGTTCTGAGAATAGAAATAGGAAGTAAAGACTCCTAATTGTGGAAGGAGATGTATCATTTACATGTTTTCATAATCCTTTGGACACACACAATATCTCCTATGAAAAACAGAAAACTGGGACTCTCTTTAGGAAAAGTCACCTTTTTAATCCAAATGGAACTATATTGACAAGGGGACGTTCTGAAAATAGAAATAGGCAGTAGAGAATCCTAAATTTGGAAGGAGATGCATCACTAATATGTTTTCTTATTCCTTTGGATACACCCAATATCTCTTATGAAAATCAGAAAACTGGGACTCTCTTTAGGAAAAGTCATATTCTGATCCCAAATGGTACTATATTGACATGGGGGAGTTCTGAGAATAGAAGTAGGAAGTAGAGACTCCTAAATGTGGAAGGAGATGCATCGTTTACATGTTTTCGTAATCCTTTGGATACACCTAATCTCTCATATGAAAATCAGAAAACTGGGACTCTCATTAGGAAAAGTCATATTCTGATCCCAAATGGAACTCTATTGACAAGGGGGAGTTCTGAGAATAGAAATAAGAAGTAGAGAATCCTAAATGTGGAAGCAGATGCATCACTTACATGTTTTCTTATTCTTTTGGGATACACCCCAATCTCTCCTATGAAAATCAGAAAACTGGGACTCTCATTAGGAAAAGTCATATTCTGATCCCAAATGGAACTATATTGACAAGGGGGAGTTCTGAGAATAGAAATAAGAAGTAGAGAATCCTAAATGTGGAAGCAGATGCATCACTTACATGTTTTCTTATTCTTTTGGATACACCCAATCTCTCCTATGAAAAACAGAAAACAAGGACTCTCTTTAGGAAAAGTCATATTCTGATCCCAAATGGAACTATATTGACAAAGGGGAGTTCTGAGAATAGATATAGGAAGTCGAGAATCCTATTTAGAAGGAGATGCATCACTTACATGTTTTCTTATTCCTTTGGATACACCAAATTTCTCCTATGAAAATCAGAATTCTGATTTTCTCTTTAGGAAAAGTCATATTCTGATCCAAAATGGCACTATAATTGACAAGGGGGAGTTCTGAGAATAGAAATAGGAAGTAGAGACTCCTAATTGTGGAAGGAGATGTATCATTTACATGTTTTCATAATCTTTTGGACACACCCAATATCTCCTATAAAAAACAGAAAACTAGGACTCTCTTTACGAAAAGTAACCTTTTTAATCCAAATGGAACTATATTGACAAGGGGGAGTTCTGAGAATAGAAATAGGCAGTAGAGAATCCTAAATTTGGAAGGAGATGCATCACTTACATTTTTTCTTATTCCTTTGGATACACCCAATATCTCTTATGAAAATCAGAAAACTGGGACTCTCTTTAGGAAAACTCATATTCTGATCCCAAATGGTACTATATTGACATGGGGGAGTTCTGAGAATAGAAGTAGGAAGTAGAGACTCCTAAATGTGGAAGGAGATGCATCGTTTACATGTTTTCGTAATCCTTTGGATACACCTAATCTCTCATATGAAAAACAGAAAACTGGTTTTCTCTTTAGGAAAAGTCATATTCTGACTTTTAGTGAGCCAAAATTACAAGGGGGCGTTCTGAGAATAGAAATAGGCAGTAGAGAATCTTAAATTTGGAAGGAGATGCATCACTAACATGTTTTCTTATTCCTTTGGATACACCCAATATCTCTTATGAAAATCAGAAAACTGGGACTCTCTTTTAGGAAAAGTCATATTCTGATCCCAAATGGTACTATATTGACATGGGGGAGTTCTGAGAATAGAAGTAGGAAGTAGAGACTCCTAAATGTGGAAGGAGATGCATCGTTTACATGTTTTCGTAATCCTTTGGATACACCTAATCTCTCATATGAAAATCAGAAAACTGGGACTCTCTTTAGGAAAAGTCATATTCTGATCCCAAATGGAACTATATTGACAAGGGGGAGTTCTGAGAATAGAAATAAGAAGTAGAGTATCCTAAATGTGGAAGGAGATGCATCACTTACATGTTTTCTTATTCTTTTGGATACACCCAATCACTCCTATGAAAAACAGAAAACTAGGACTCTCTTTAGGAAAAGTCATATTCTGATCCCAAATGGAACTATATTGACAAAGGGGAGTTCTGAGAATAGAAATAGGAAGTAGAGAATTCTAAATTTAGAAGGAGATGCATCACTTACATGTTTTCTTATTCCTTTGGATACACCAAATTTCTCCTATGAAAATCAGAATTCTGGTTTTCTCTCTAGGAAAAGTCATATTCTGATCCAAAATGGCACTATAATTGACAAGGGGGAGTTCTGAGAATAGAAATAGGAAGTAGAGACTCCTAATTGTGGAAGGAGATGTATCATTTACATGTTTTCATAATCCTTTGGACACACACAATATCTCCTATGAAAAACAGAAAACTGGGACTCTCTTTAGGAAAAGTCACCTTTTTAATCCAAATGGAACTATATTGACAAGGGGGCGTTCTGAAAATAGAAATAGGCAGTAGAGAATCCTAAATTTGGAAGGAGATGCATCACTAATATGTTTTCTTATTCCTTTGGATACACCCAATATCTCTTATGAAAATCAGAAAACTGGGACTCTCTTTAGGAAAAGTCATATTCTGATCCCAAATGGTACTATATTGACATGGGGGAGTTCTGAGAATAGAAGTAGGAAGTAGAGACTCCTAAATGTGGAAGGAGATGCATCGTTTACATGTTTTCGTAATCCTTTGGATACACCTAATCTCTCATATGAAAATCAGAAAACTGGGACTCTCATTAGGAAAAGTCATATTCTGATCCCAAATGGAACTATATTGACAAGGGGGAGTTCTGAGAATAGAAATAAGAAGTAGAGAATCCTAAATGTGGAAGCAGATGCATCACTTACATGTTTTCTTATTCTTTTGGATACACCCAATCTCTCCTATGAAAAACAGAAAACAAGGACTCTCTTTAGGAAAAGTCATATTCTGATCCCAAATGGAACTATATTGACAAAGGGGAGTTCTGAGAATAGATATAGGAAGTCGAGAATCCTATTTAGAAGGAGATGCATCACTTACATGTTTTCTTATTCCTTTGGATACACCAAATTTCTCCTATGAAAATCAGAATTCTGGTTTTCTCTTTAGGAAAAGTCATATTCTGATCCAAAATGGCACTATAATTGACAAGGGGGAGTTCTGAGAATAGAAATAGGAAGTAGAGACTCCTAATTGTGGAAGGAGATGTATCATTTACATGTTTTCATAATCTTTTGGACACACCCAATATCTCCTATAAAAAACAGAAAACTAGGACTCTCTTTACGAAAAGTCACCTTTTTAATCCAAATGGAACTATATTGACAAGGGGGAGTTCTGAGAATAGAAATAGGCAGTAGAGAATCCTAAATTTGGAAGGAGATGCATCACTTACATTTTTTCTTATTCCTTTGGATACACCCAATATCTCTTATGAAAATCAGAAAACTGGGACTCTCTTTAGGAAAACTCATATTCTGATCCCAAATGGTACTATATTGACATGGGGGAGTTCTGAGAATAGAAGTAGGAAGTAGAGACTCCTAAATGTGGAAGGAGATGCATCGTTTACATGTTTTCGTAATCCTTTGGATACACCTAATCTCTCATATGAAAATCAGAAAACTGGGACTCTCTTTAGGAAAAGTCATATTCTGATCCCAAATGGAACTATATTGACAAGGGGGAGTTCTGAGAATAGAAATAAGAAGTAGAGAATCCTAAATGTGGAAGCAGATGCATCACTTACATGTTTTCTTATTCTTTTGGATACACCCAATCTCTCCTATGAAAAACAGAAAACTAGGACTCTCTTTAGGAAAAGTCATATTCTGATCCCAAATGGAACTATATTGACAAAGGGGAGTTCTGAGAATAGATATAGGAAGTAGAGAATCCTAAATTTAGAAGGAGATGCATCACTTACATGTTTTCTTATTCCTTTGGATACACCAAATTTCTCCTATGAAAATCAGAATTCTGGTTTTCTCTTTAGGAAAAGTCATATTCTGATCCAAAATGGCACTATAATTGACAAGGGGGAGTTCTGAGAATAGAAATAGGAAGTAGAGACTCCTAAATTTAGAAGGAGATGCATCACTTACATGTTTTCTTATTCCTTTGGATACACCAAATTTCTCCTATGAAAATCAGAATTATGGTTTTCTCTTTAGGAAAAGTCATATTCTGATCCAAAATGGCAATATAACAAGGGGGAGTTCTGAGAATAGAAATAGGAAGTATAAAGTAAGGAAGTCTAGAACCAAACAGTTTTGTGGGGGTTTGGTAGTGTGTTTAAAATGTAAAAACAAAATCTAAAAAGAAACTACGGGGATTAAATAACATAATAACTAAACTTAACGAAAATGAATAAAAACGAGTAAAACGGATATTCTAATTGCTTAAATGAAAATCTACTAAAAAGGAAAGACAATATTGAATTAAAGCTTGAAATAAAAACGGTGTAAATCAATAAGGAAGAAGGCGTTGGGCTTTAGGGAAGTTTTCTCAGGGGTACGAACGATTCAAAACATTGCTAGAGAGTAAATTTGATAAGATCTTAGCTTAAATTTTTCGAACTGGAGTCATGGACGTATGAATACGCCACTGTCGTGATCATAGACAACTATCTCTCTCAACCCTGACCAGTAGGTTTCCACTCTGGCCCTGGAAGAGAAGAGATGCATTATGTTTAAGACTCGTCCTCATTCACAAATCACCCATAGGTAGGTTTCCACTCCTATGGTTGTTTTTCTCTCCCAAACTAGATCTGACACCGGATGAACACTTTCGTGTCACCATGCATCTGGATCAGATTGTAGTTCATGATGCTACTCTCATGTAGTAAAAACGAATTCAGAAGAAAAAGTTCTAAGATTCGGCTCAAAAGCTCATGGAATCCTTGATATGTTCATAATTTGCATCATTTTGGTTGCATAATTCATTCTAAATCATGTTTTATTCCATGCATTTTAGGTCCTTAGGGTTTGTTTTAGAACTTAGGAGATGCATTAGGTCCCAATGAGTCTTTGCATGTTTTGAGTGTTTATCAGGTGTATTTGGAGCTGAAAAGATGAATCCAGGAGGTGGAATGGTGATCAAAGCTTGAAAAATGGTGAACTTGGGTTTTTGGAGGTTATCGGCCATTCTCGCGCACCAGGAAGGTTTTTACCGGCCACTTTCATGTACCGCGGGTAGACCTTATCGGCCAAAACGCGTACCGCGAGTGGATTGTATCGGCCAAAATCTTTGGGTGTAGACACGTTTCCGAAATCGCCTGTCCGGGGAACCTTCCGGTCCGATTCAGTTGGCGGGTGCTTCATCAACGTTGGAGAATATTGGATCACGGTTCCATAGCAAGTGGAATCATAGAATTCGGACGCGTGAGCAGAGAGTTAAGCTCGTCGGAAGAAACCCCTGTCTCGCTGCTGTTTTGGACCAAGCCGATGAGCTCTGAAGAATTCGAAGGACGGTGCACTTTCAGGCCGATTCAGTTTCCAGGGCCTTGATGAGAATCAGAGATATTTGAGTCCTCTTTACAGAACATCCAAGATCATTCAATTCGGATCTATGAGCAGGAAGATACGGTCTCCGGAATGGAAACATGTATAGACGTCTCTCTCCGATCGTGTAAATGCACTGAAAATATGAGCCCTCCAGGAAGCCTTACACTTCCCAAGCACCGAAGATTCCTTCACCAAAGTTGGAGATATATGAGTCCTCTGTCTTCTGCAACCGGAATCACTCAATTCGGACAAGTATCTCAGAAGTTACACTCTCCGGAATGCAAAGTGGTCCAGACAGCCCTGAATGACTAAGTTAAACATGCCGCGATGGAATGCCACGGTCCACACTTGGCCGTGGCAACTTTTGCAAATCTTCGGCGATTGGCACGATCTTCATGCCACGGTCTACACTTGACCGTGGCAAACAGACAATTGGCTGGGAGGAAATTTACAAGCATTCGGGTTTTGACACGGTTTGAATGCCACGGTCTGGGACTTGACCGTGGCAAACAAATACTTGGCTGGGAAGGACTCTACAAGCATGCGGGTTTTGACACGGTCTGAATGCCACGGTCTGGGACTTGACCGTGGCAACTTTTACACATCTTCGGCGTTTGACACGATGACTTGCCACGGGTTTTGGACGAGGCTTGTTAGACCGTGGCATCAAAATGCAGCCAAGAACACACTTGACCGTGGCAAACCCATCTTCACCCACCAAGAACGGGTCAGTACCCGGTTTGTTCCGGGTTGACCCGGTTCGCCCAAGACACTTATATATTGTTTTTAGACCTAATTTGGAGAGGACCTTTTATCCATTTTTAGTCTTCTTTCCCCTTTTATGAAAAACCACTTGATACACCTTGTTTTTACAGTTTAATATCGATTTGAAGTTGCTTATAATCTTGTTCCATCATTTCTTATCATCAAATCACCCTTCTAATCATGATTAACAACACATCTTGCAAAGGATCTAGTTTGTTGATCATGATTAGTAAGTAATCTCATATTAAGGTCTTAGATATGTAGATTAGAGTGCTTAAGTGGTAGATTAGTGAGCTTAGGGGTTAGATCATGCATGTTCCATTCTCTACAACCTGTTCTCTATGCTAGATCCATACAAATCATATGTGGTCTCGATTCTGGATATTTCATGCACCAAAAGTGTTTGATGAAATGCCTGAACCAAGGTTGTTAGAGGTTTAAGTGTTATTCATAATGGGAATGATTGTCTATATGCTTAAATGACAGATTAAACTCATTCTTAATGCTTGTTAACTCATGTTTCACTGATGATGATTGGGTTAGAAACTGTTTTAGCATAGGAGTTAATACCTTCATGAGAGGATTAACTTAAATAAAGATGTTTATGGTGAATGGTTTGCTTGATCATATGATACATTAGCTCATTAGTTTATCACTGAAGGCACTCTAATCCACTATCATGTCTAAGACCTTTCTCATCATCATTCATACATTCTCATCATTTGTCACTGTTCAGTTCTTGTTTAATCATTTCATTAGTCTTTGAATCCTGTTTAAGTTTGTAGTTGTCTTTAGATAATCAAAATCACTCTTGTTTGCTTGAATTAAGAACATTATCACATGGCTTAGTGTCTATCACCACATTCTTGGATTGATACACCCCTTGTACTACAAGACAGGGGATTGATAACTTCTACAAAGAGCCTTGAAAACTCTTAGTTATCAATTGACGCCGTTGCCAAATTGTGGTTTGTTTAGCATTAAGCTCTGATCTGTTCTTGAGATCAAGTGCTTACTTTCTTGTTTTTACTGATTACTTTCAAGTTCTGTTTGTGATTTCAGGTGTATGAACACCAGGTCTAGATCAAGAAGCTGTGGTCCACCTTTCCCTCTCAACGACAATATCAATCTTCTGGTACCAAGGAGGAGAAGGGACAGACGTGGTAGACAAACTGATCAGACTGAGATGGCAGAACAAGGAGATCACGTGGTAGATATAGAACAACCGGTTCAGGAGCAACAGGCTCAGGGTAATGGAGCTGGTAATGGAGTTGGTCAAGGGCTTCATCAGGGTAATGTTCATCAGGAACAGGTGCACCATAACCAAGCTTATGTCCACCAGGGACAAGCTCAAGCTCATCAACAGAGGCATCAGGCCAATGCACAGCAAAGACAACAAGTGCACCACCAACCCCAACCTTTCCAACACCAACAAAGAAGATATGAGCAACCCCAAGTCTATGTTGGAGAGAATGACAGGGCCAATGCTCATCAGTATGGAGCTGGTATTCAGGCACCACCTGTGCAAAACAACAACTTTGAAGTGAAGGCATCATTGCTGAATATGGTCCAGAACTCAAAGTTCCATGGGTTAGCAATGGAAGATCCCTTGGAACACTTGGACCAGTTTGATAAGGTGTGTGATCTGACAAAGATAAATGGAGTTTCTGAGGACAGCTTCAAGCTAAGACTATTTCCCTTCAGTCTTGGTGAAAAAGCTCATCAATGGGAGAAGAATCTTCCAAGAGGCTCCATTCAAACCAGGGAGCAATGCAAGCAAGCTTTCCTGTCTAAGTTCTTCTCCACCTCAAGAACTGCAAAACTGAGGAACCAAATCTCTAGCTTCACTCAGCACAGCAATGAGAGTTTTGGTGAAGCATATGAGAGATTCAGGAGCTACACGAACCAATGCCCACACCATGGGTTTAGTGAGGCTTCTCTTCTCAGCACACTTTATAGAGGAGCTCTTCCCAAGATTAGAAACCAGCTGGATACTGCTTCCAGTGGGAACTTTCTGGGTAAAGAAATTCATGCTGCTTTAGAGCTAGTGGAGAACTTGGCACTGAGCAATGATACTTATGGTGAAGACTATGACAGATCAAATAGGTCTGAAGGTTCAAGCTCAGAACAGAGGCTCACTAGGGAAGTTAAGGAGTTGAGAAATGAATTTGACAAGTTGAAGTTGGTAACTCACAAGCCAATGCATTTTGTTGGAGAGTATGAGGAACCATCTCAAATCTTTGAGAACATAAGTGAAGAGGGTCTCACCCAAGAGGAGCTTAACTACATTGGGAATCAGAGGTTCCAGAGATATCAGTATGGTAATGCCAATCCAAACCTTTCTTACAGGAACACCAATGTAGCTAACCCACAAGACCAGGTCTATCCCAATTCTCAAGCTCCACAGAACTTTGTTCCCAAGAACAACTTTCAAGGGTCATTCCAACCCAAGAATCAGTTTGGTCAGAATCAGGGTTTTGGTCAGCACCAGCAACCATTTCAAGGTCCTAGTTTCACTTCACAGCAGCAAAAAGCACCACCAGGATTTGGTCCACCACAGTTCCAACAGCAGGCGCCGATTCAACAACAGTTTTAGCCACCAACGGTTCAACAGCAGCCACAGATGGGTACTGATATGGTTGGTATTCTGCAACAACTACTTCAGGGTCAACAGATCTTTGCAAGCCAGAATGCAGCCATGCAGCAGGAAATCAAGGAACTGAAGCAAAACCAGGCCTCAAGCTCAAGGAACCAAGGTCACCTACCTGGAAAACCAGAACCCAACCCCAAGGAATATGCCAAGGCCATTACACTGAGGAGTGGAAAGGAGTTACCTGGTATTGAGAACAACAATGTGATCATTGAGGATAATGATCAAACTGAGGGGGAGGCAGCCTTAAAAGATGCTCAAGTTTCTGAGAAACCAAGGACAGAAAAGGGTAAAGAGGTAGCAAATGAACCAGAACCAGAAAAGAAATACGTGCCACCACCTCCATACCAACCCAAGCTCCCATTTCCAGGGAGATTCAAGAAGCAACTAGTGGACAAGGCAAGAGTTGTATTTGAGAAAGCACTCATAGAAACACCACTCACAATGCCTCTTATTGATGCATTCTTAATGATGCCAAGATGGGCAAGTTCTTGAAGGATGCCATTCTGAACAAGAAAAAAGAGCTTCAAGGCATGGTGGTACTAAGTTATGAATGCAGTGCTATCATTCAGAAGAAGTCCATTCCAAGAAAGTTAACTGATCTAGGGAGTTTCACACTCCCTTGTGCCATTGGACCTCTTCTATTCTCAGGATGTCTTTGTGATCTAGGAGCATCAGTCAGCTTGATGCCATTCTCCATAGCAAAGAAGCTGGGCTTTAGAGTCTTCAAACCTGAAAGGATCTCTCTTATCCTTGCAGATAGATCAGTTAGATTGCCTGTTGGTATGCTGGAAGATCTCCCTGTCAAGATTGGTGGTTTTGAGGTTCCAACAGATTTTGTTGTGCTGGAAATGGATGAGGAACCAGTAGATCCTCTTATCTTGGGCAGGCCATTCTTAGCAACTGCAGGAGCTAATATTGATGTGAGAGGTGGGATAATAGAGCTTCAACTTGGGTCTGAAAAGCTCAAGTTTAATGTGAATGAGATGATGAAGAAACCCACCATTGAAGGTCAATGTTTCTATGTGGAGACAATGGATCAGTTGGCTGATGAGTTGCTTGAGGAGCTGAACACTGAGGATCCTCTTCAAGCTGCTCTAACTCAAGAACAAAGAGACAATGGGCTCTTAGCTGAAGCAAGTGAAGGGTATTAGATGTATTTGGACAATGCAAGAGAGCTGGGTCCTGAGACAAGGTTTTTGGAACTGGAACAGAGTGACTCTGAGGTCTTGGCTATCAAAGGATCAGACACCAGCCAAAGCAGCTTGGACCAAGATTGGAATGAGGCTGATGCACCCCCTGTTGAGCTCAAGCCTCTACCAACAGAGCTCAGGTATGCTTTCTTGGGCTTAAACTCCACATATCCAGTAATCATCAATGATAGCCTATTAGAGGATCAAGAGAGTGCATTGCTTAGTGAGATAAGAATGTTCAGGAGAGCCATAGGATATTCTTTGGCTGATATTAGAGGGATCTCTCCTGACATTTGCACCCACAGGATCCACCTAGAGGACCAATCTATGTCCTCTATTGAACATCAACGACGGCCTTGAGGTATCTGATGTTTAAGAAGGACGCTAAGCCGAGGCTGTTGAGATGGGTCTTATTGCTCCAAGAATTTGACATGGAGATACTTGATAAGAAGGGGATTGAAAACGGAGCCGCGGATCATCTCTCAAGGCTGAGGATTGAAGAACGGATCCCCATTGATGATGCTTTACCCGAGGAACATCTCATGTTAGTCCGGTCTTACTTAAAAGTGGAGGAAGCCAATACGATCAAGGAAAGAAGCCTCCCATGGTTCGCGGATCTTGTGAACTACTTGTCTTGCGGTTTAGAGCCACGGGATCTTGATACTTATCAAAGGAAGAAGTTCTTTAGAGATGTGATGAGATATCATTGGGATGAGCCGTATCTTTACGTGCTTAACAAGGACCATCTCTATAGGCGATGCTTGGCCGAAGAAGAGATCCATCCGGTGCTACAAGAATGTCACGGTTCATCGTATGGTGGTCACTTAGGTGCATTCAAGACAGTTTCCAAGGTCTTACAAAGCGGTTTCTGGTGGCCGACTATGTTCAAGGACGCTCAAGATGTAGTCTCGAGGTGTGAAGCTTGTCAAAGGCACGGTAACATATCTAAGAGGAATGAGATGCCCCAAAACCCAATCTTTGAAGTAGAAGTCTTCGACTGTTGGGGCATTGACTTCATGGGTCCCTTTGTAAGCTCGTATGGGAATCAGTATATCCTTGTCGCGGTGGATTATGTGAGTAAATCGGTCGAAGCGGTTGCATCTCCAACCAACGAATCAAAAGTGGTGGTAAAACTCTTGAAGAGTATCATTTTCCCACGGTTTGGAGTCCCAAGGGTAGTCATCAGTGATGGGGGAAGCCATTTCATCAACAAGACTCTTGAGAGTCTTTTGAAGAAGCACGGAGTGAAGCACAAGGTGGCCACCCCTTATCATCCGCAAACCAGCGGCCAAGTGGAGGTTTCTAACCGTCAGATAAAGGCTATCTTGGAGAGGACCGTGAGCTCATCTAGGAAGGATTGGAGCAAGAAACTTGATGATGCTTTGTGGGCCTATAGAACCGCGAACAAGACCCCCATTGGAACCTCACTGTTTAACTTGCTCTATGGGAAAAGCTGCCATTTACCGGTTGAATTGGAATACAAAGCCTTGTGGGCAGTAAAACTTCTGAACTTTGACATCAAGACCGCACAAGAGAAGAGGGTTTTACAGCTTCATGAGCTTGAGGAGATCCGTTTAGACGGTTTTGAAATCTCTAAAGTTTACAAGGAAAGGACCAAGGCGCTCCATGACAAGAAGATACACAAGAGAGTGTTCAAAGAAGGGGACCAAGTTCTGTTGTTCAACTCAAGACTTAAGCTATTCCCTGGGAAGCTGAGGTCTAGGTGGTCCGGTCCGTTCACAATTCTTGAAGTAAGGCCCTATGGAGCCGTCGTGTTAAAAGGAAAAGATGGACAAGGTTTTGTGGTAAACGGTCAGAGGGTAAAGCATTACTTGGCATCAGAAACAAGAGAGGGAGCTACCTCAGTTCCTCTTCTTGAACCAGAATCAGCCTGAAAAGGTATGAAAAGTCAAACTTAGAGACGTTAAACAAAGTGCTCTTGGGAGACACCCCAAGCTTATCCTTGTACATATTTCGTTTTTCATCTTCTTTTTCTTTTTATTTGAAGCTTTTTGAAGGGTTTGTTAAGTGTTTCAAGAGTAAGACAGCGAGCCTTGAGGCTGAAAGTGAGAAAAGGCTTGAAAAAGACACGGCCTGATGAATTAAGTCAAAGAGTATTCATAGCCTCGGTATCGGTATCGACCCTCGGTATATTCATACCGCGGTCCGAGTGAAAGCTTGAGAACCTCAGCTAAACTCCTCGATTTATTTTCATCATGGCCGTGTCTGAGAGTGCTGTAGTGAAATAACTAAGTGTGGGGAAGGCTCACGGTGTAAACACCTCGGTATGATTATACCAAGGGGCGATGTTCCCTTAAAACGGTCAAAAACCTCGATCCGAGGCCGCGACTAGTTTACACCAAGGCAAGACCGTTTAAGCCCCCAAGCACCAAGTGTTCTTTGTTAAAACAAGTGAACTCGGCATGATACCCTCGTGGTGGAGCGTGCCGAGGTGCCCGGTTTCAAGAACGATCAAAAACAAGAACACTTGGAACACTTAGATCGACGAAGAGGCTTTGCGCGGTCTAAAGAAAAGACATGAAGGCCACGGAGATTTACTCGTTAGCATGAGCTCAAACCACTCGGCTTGGTGCCCTCGAGGTGAAACAAGTCGATGCCGCTCAAGTTGACACGAGAAATATTGGTTTAGACCGTACGGCCCACGTCATTCCCATACCGCGTCCATTTGAAGCTTTGCGCGGTAATTCGAATTTGAACGCTCGGTCAAGGAGATTTTTGGCGCGGTCAACGGCTGGAGTTAGAGCAGAGGGGGGGGACCAGTCCCACAACAGTCCAAATGCCAGCTGGAAAGCGCGCTCCAGCCCATACCAGCCTCCATCCCGAGCCAAAACGCAGAGCTTGCCCTCTTCACTCTTTTCTCTGCATTTCACGAACACAACTCTCTCATTTCTCATTCATTTCACGAGATTCCAAGTGCTTTAGACTCGTTAAGTTGTTGTCTATTCTGCATAAGCATCTCACTGAGCTTGAATCTTGCATTCCCAAAGGTATTTGCATCTTAAAGAACTCATCTTTTTCCTTCATTCTTTGCGAGCTTTAATGGTTGTAAAATGTGGAATCGATTCTTTTAGAACATATCGGCATTTGGGAACAATTTTAAAAATTCCATCAGGATAGACAACACATGAAAAACTGGTCTTTGCACTGAAAATATTTTGTTCTTGAGTTTTTAAAATTCTTGAGAAAATGCACTTGGAATCGGCTTAAATGGTGAACTGAGTTGTTGAGCTGAACTGTCTAGATATCTTGACTCTCATCGGTTGTTCTAGCTTGTTGTTAATCTCTTTGATGTTTGAAGAAGCTATAAAACCGGTCTTGTTAGAGGAAAAGCTCTGTTCTTGCCATCTTGAGATACATGTGCTTAGCGATATACTTAGGTCTAACGGTTTTCTTGAGAATCTCTCTTGCAGATGACCGGCAAACGAACCGTTCCTGCTCGAGAGACGAACAAAAGCGAGGTCCAGAGAAGAGGTACAAAAGGAAAAGCCGTGGCCGTGGCACGCAATGGAGGAACAAGCAAGAAACCCTCAACAAGACTCGATGGCGAGCCAGCTGCTAAACGCGCAAAGAACGCTAAACTCACTCCAGCACCGGCTCTTGAATCAAGGAGGAATGGGAAGCAGGCTGCTGTTGGATCCGATGAAGATGAGCTGAGAGCCCTGGTACCTCATGAAACCGATTGTGGCAAGAAAGCCAAGAAAGAACCGAAGCCCGAGAGGAAGAGCATTTCCCAACTACTGAGGAGTACTTGGACCACTTTAACTCTATAAGAGTGGCTCAAGGTCGGTTCCCTGATGTGGAGTTGTTGAGGAAGCTCGAGATACTCGACGATGTTACCCTGATCTTTCAAAACATGGGATTGGCCGAGTTCTTTATGATGAGCGATGTTGCTTACGAGGGGATCACACAACAGTTTCTTGCCACCTTGGAGGTTGTCATCTACCCCAAGAGAGATCCTAAGCACTTACATGGCAAAGGGTTCGACCACATTGAATTTGACATGGAAGGCGTGCACTACAAGGTCAGTTTCAAGGAGCTTGATGAGATATTTGGTTTTGAAAGAAACGGAAGCTCGCTTGACAAGTTTGTGTACCCGAAAGAAGAGTTGGCTGCCCTGTGGGAAACAATCGTTTTTGGACCTTACTTGGGAGGCAAGAGCAAGACAAGCTGCATCAGAAACCCTGCGATCAGATATACCAACCGAGTTCTAGCCTCTACATTCTTCTCGACCTATAACCCCGGTGTTATTCATACGGCCGAGCCTGAACTGTTAGGACTTGGACTGAAGCCGCTCATCACTCAAATGAAAAACAAGATGGAGTTCCAAGGGCCAATGCATGTACCCTCTTTAGGCGCGTTCTTTGCGATTCAAATGCTTACTTACAGGCACAATGTATGGTGCGACCGAAAGAAGAAAGGAGCAAGGAGGCTTCAGAACAGTTGGATTGTCACTAAGATTTTGAGAGCTCAAGGATTCATATTTCCTGATTCACCATCAAGGCCGAGTCTCATTGATGAGCAATACTTGAGTAAAAGTGGTTTCTCAGGGAAGTCAGGGGATAGATGGGTTTACAACTTCACACTGATGCACAGAGACGGGACACAGGTTATACTGCCTAACCGAGGCCTCACCATGCTTGATAAACAGTGTAACGTCTCCTTCTATGTCCTCAAGGATCAGTTGTACAACCCATCTCTCGACCCACCAATGCGAAAGTGCACCAAGGCCACACCTAGCAAGCCTCAGAACGAGAATGGCCCGGCCGGATGTGAGAATGAGGAACAGAGATGCGCTGAGAGAAAGACAGGGGCAGGCCGATACCATTTTGATCCATACGTGTGGGGTGAGCCTGAATACCACGCCAAGAAGCTATATTCGCGAGTGAACACCCTCCAAAAGTGGTGTAAGTGGCAAGACAAGACCATTCACGCGTTGGTGGACTGTGTAAGGCACCTGAAAAAGAAAGTCAAGCAACTCACCAGACCATCTTCTCCGGATAAGAACTCTGCGACCTCAGCCGCACCAGTTACACAAGAAGAGGTTGGAGAAAGCTCAAACGCGAGGAACCCGGAGTTTCCACCAGGCAAAGAGGACTGGATCGATCCTGCCTCGGCATTCTTACCGGAACCCTCGTAGAGCAGCCCACCATGTCAGTCCACGCCCTCCTGCTCAACGTCAAATCCCTCGTACTATTTGGGATCAGACCTCTCAGACTGAGGTATCGACTTCAAACTCTTGTAAATATGCATCTTGTATATACCATGTTGCATTTAGTTTATCTTTTTACTTCTCTCACACGCTTTTATAACACACGGGACTGTGTTATTTAAGTGTGGGGGAGGAGCTTTGTGTTTTCTGATCTTGTTTTCTTTGTTCTTATTTGACTTTTGCATTCTTGAGTCGCATTTAGCTGCGTACATATGATAAAATTGTATCATTCTAGTTGCATCTCGCATTCTAAGATCGAGTCTAGTTGCATCATGTAGGATTGCATCAGTGCAAGGAGCAATGATAGATTTTTTCCTAGAGAGTAAATCACTTGAGAACTTGAACTAAATATGCTTGTGAAACTCATTCTGTGCTTGTGAAGCTTGAAACGATTTGAATCTGAGAAGCAAGTTTGAATTACACTCAACTCTAACTAAGTGATAACCCTGAACTTGAATTGAAAATATCTCTTGATGCATAGCTTGAATAGGCTTGTGGATACCAATATACATACTTGAGCTAGAATCGTTGTTTTTACCACCCTCCTTCCTTAGCTCAAGTAGCTGAATCCGCATCATGGATCAGTTCCCTCACCTTGAACCCATCTTTCTTTCGAGCCAATGTTTGTGTGTGAATTGTAAGGCCACCTTGGACTGAACTTAGCAGAAAGTGTTAGGTTTAGAGCGACAAGGGCATGTCTCATTGAGTGCTATGTTCCAACATCAAGGAACTAAGAGTATTGGCGAGGAATAAGTGTGGGGGAAAAGACGTGTTGGTGAGTGGAAAAAGGTGAGTTGAGTGGAAAAGAGAAAGTGGAAATAGCTAGGGGGATGAAAGAAAAAGAATTGAGTCTTGGATTTGAAAAGATGAGCCCTGATGTTTTTAAAAGAAAAATTTAGTCTCTGAAATGAAAAAGAAGCCAAAAAGGCTCAAGCGTTCTAAAATAAAAAGAAAGGAGGCTATACGCTGTGAAAGAGAAGAGCTGTGTGAATAAGTGAACTCCAAGACTCGAGAATGAAAGCAAAAAGTGAGCCCCCCTAGTGAAAAGAAAACGATTGTGAAAAGTGAGGATCTTGAGAGGGTGAGCAAGTGAGAAAGCTTTGAGTGGAGTGTGGGGTGTGATGAGTCTTGCCCTTGTATGCACAGGTTGCTTTTTATCTTTAGCATTCTGCCAAAGTTTGGTCGTTCATAGAGAGATCCCTTTGCTGCATTGCACCCGCTTGAATATTGATGAGATCATTTTTATCTCATGACCTTACCCTAGCCAAGCGAGTCTATTTGAACATTTGCATCATTTGATTCACCGGTTACGAACTTAATGAATGTGAAAGAGTTGAATGTGATGATGACTTGTGGAGATTCCGTGCTTTAGTTGGAAAATATCAGTATAGCTTTGCATTGCATATTTGAGCATGAATCCGAGTTCTTATTGTGATCACTTCTCTCTAAAAAGGAAATATGAGCTCCATCTGCACTACAACCACTTTCTCTCATTTGTTCTTTTCGCTTGAGGACAAGCAAAGGACAAGTGTGGGGGAGTTGATATGTCTATATTTTACATCATTTAGAGTGCATTTTAGAGTCCTCATCATGTGTTTTCCCATGTAATTGAGTCTTTAGGCATCAAAATAGGATTTAGGGGCTTGCATTAGGTCCCAAAGAGTTTTGCATGTTTTGAAGTCTTTCTCAGGTGCTTTGGGAGCCATTTGGAGCTTAAGAAGAGGAGCAGAAAAGAAAACGGTGAAGAAAAGGGTCAAAAATGGTGAAAACCGCTTGGAGGAATTTCTCGGCCAAAACTCGTACCGGCTGGACAGAAACCTCGGTCAAAAAGCTTACCGAACGCTCATTATCGGCCAAAACCCTTACCGATCGACCAAAATCGACCAAAGACGAGTATCGGGTGCAAATTACCTCGGGTTAAGTTTTTGGCCGAGGCGAGAAGAATTTTACGGCCAAAAAGCTTACCGCGGTACATAGCCCTCGGTCATTTTCCTTACCGCGGGAAGCTTTTCTCGACCAAAACTTGTCCTTGCCCGCGCGTTTCAAAAATCAGCAATCCGGGGAACCTTTCGGGCCGAATCAGTTGGTGGGGTCTTCATCAAAGATGGAGATAATCAAGCAAAGATCCCGGAACAGTTGGTATCATCCAATTCGGACCCGTGAGGAGAGAGATACGGCTTCCGGAAGAAGCACCAGCATTGCGCTTACTCGAGAACCGAACAGCGGATTTCAAAGATCACGTCGGACGGAGCCTTTCCGGTCCGAACTAGCTTGCCCGGTCTGCATCAAACTTTGAGATCTGTGAAAGACCTTCTCATCACGTTTGGAATCACTCAATTCGGATCAATGGTTTGAAAGATAAGATCTCCGTAGTTCACATCGGTCCATAAGCATATTTTCCGGTCAATCCAATGCGGCGCAAAGATGTGAAATCCAGGAAGCCTTCCATTTCCCAAGCTCCGACGATTTCTTCACCAAAGTTCGAGCTTATTGAGTCATCTTGACTATGGAACTGGCCTCAGAGCAATTGGAGTCGTGTGTTGAAAGTTACTGTCTCCGGAAGGCAATATGGTAGATACGAACCTAAATGAGTTGCGATACGCGCTAAGTATTTTCTCAGGCCTCGGCGTCATCACCTCGACATTGCTCAAGTCAAGGCACATATCTTGGGAGTATTTTGGGCTAGACCTCGTGCTGATGCCTCGGCATATCGGGATCAAGGCATGCACACGTAAGAAATGAAGCTGGAAACGACTAAGTGTTGAATGTGCACCTCGGTGTAATGGCCTCGGCGTGCATGCCGGACTCTGTTCTCCCGAACCCCTCGACTACCAAGCCCCGCGACATTTTAAGGCGAGGTTCCTTGTCACAAACCCAGAATCAAGAACAAGACAGATCAAGAACACACACGTGAAGATGGATCAAAGACTAGTGTTCATGCATGTTCTTGACGTGTTCTTCACGAGATCTTCATTTGGATCCTGACTCACGTGCACTCCTCGACATAAAGACCTCGGCTTCACTCTCCGACACACCGTGGCACTCACCCATCAACCCAAGAAGGCGGCTCAGTACCCGGTTTGTTCCGGGCTGACCCGCGACACTTTCCCTTTGCTATAAATACATTTTAGGACCAAAAACCTAATCATCTTATCTCTTATCTTTTTTTAGCCTTAAGAACTTGCCTCTTTTGTGAAACTTGATTAATCTAATCCGATATCTCGTTTTTGCATCAGAATCTTGTTCTTTCTTTATTTCTTTTTATCATCCAGCATTAAACTCCTTATCATGACTAGCTACACGTCTTGCAAAGGACTTAGTGAGCTCATTATGATCAGTGAGTAGTCGTTTAAGCGGCTTTAGATAGGTAGATTAGGGTGCTTTCAAGATAGATTAGTGGGTTTAGGTGTCTAGTCTTGCATGTTTCATTCCTTACCCGATGAGATCTCTAGGCTGGATCCAAGCACATCACTTGAGGTTCAGATCTAAGACATATCTTGCATCAAAAGTGTTTGTAGAAATGTCTGAACCACTCGGTTAAGGGTTTAAGAGTCTTTCATCGCGAGAGTGATAGTTTGTTCTCTTAAATGACATTTTTTGAACTGAATCTTATTGCCGACTGATTCGTGCTTCTCAAAAGGGATTTTGGTATGAAAGAGGATCATTTTAGATGTTTAATACTTTCATGAGAAGATTAGCATGCCTTGAGTTCAAAATTAAATGAAATCGCATGATAAAATGATTCATTAACCCATTAGTTTAGCTTGGAGGCACCCGAGTCAAGTATCCTGTCTAAGCTTCTGCCTTTATCATATATTATCATCATCCGAATCATTTGCTTGTTATTTGCATCTTCACTTAGTTTAAATCTTATCTTTTGTTTCATTTACATGCTTATTTACTTGTTAAATAGTTTAGTTAAAACCTTTATCATTCTCTCTTGACTTAAGATCACAAGTAACATAGATTAGTGTCTCCACTACAAGTTTGGTTTGATAATCCCTTGTACTACAAGGACAGGGGTATTGATAACCTCTTTAAAGAGCTAAAAAGCTTAGTTATCACTCCACTCCTACTTGGAGTTTGAAGAAGTAGAGAGCATTCAAGAGAGGAGGATGCCTTGGTTTGCAGACATAGTGAATTATCTTGCATGTGGGGTGGAGCCTCCTGAATTAGATGCTTACAAGAGGAAGAAGTTCTTCAGAGATGTCCAAAGATACCATTGGGATGAGCCTTACCTCTATGTTCTGAACAAAGATCAGCTGTATAGAAGGTGTCTTGTTGAAGAGGAGATGCAACCTGTGTTGCAAGAGTGTCATGGTTCTGCTTTTGGAGGTCACATGGGGGCATTCAAGACTATGGCAAAGGTTCTTCAGAGTGGGTTTTGGTAGCCTACAATGTTCAAAGATGCTCAGTTGGTGGTTTCAGCATGTGATGCCTGTCAGAGGCATGGAATCATATCAAAGAGGAGTGAGATGCCTCAAAACCCAATTCTAGAAGTTGAGATCTTTGATTGTTGGGGGATTGACTTCATGGGTCCCTTCATTTCATCCTATGGGAATCAGTATATACTTGTTGCTGTGGACTATGTGTCCAAATGGGTTGAGACCATTGCTTCCCCTACCAATGATTCCAAGGTTGTAGTGAAGCTGTTCAAGAGCATTATCTTCCCAAGATTTGGAGTCCCAAGGGTTGTTATCTCTGATGGAGGATCTCACTTTGTGAACAAGACTTTGGAGGGTTTGTTGAGAAAGCATGGAGTGAAACACAAGGTAGCTACTCCTTATCATCCTCAAACTAGTGGCCAGGTTGCAGTATCTAATAGACAGATCAAGGCCATTCTTGAGAGGACTGTGAGCTCAAGCAGAAAAGATTGGAGCAAAAGGCTAGATGATGCATTGTGGGCTTATAGGACTGCCTTTAAAACTCCAATTGGGACATCACCTTTCAATCTGCTATATGGGAAGAGCTGCCACCTTCCTGTTGAGTTGGAGCTCACAGACCAACTCCATGAACTTGGTCTTCTCCTTATAGATCTTTGGAGTTGCTGTTCAACTCTAGACTTAAGTTGTTTCCAGGAAAGCTTAAGTCTAGGTGGTCTGGACCTTTCAAAGTTCTTGAAGTGAGACCATATGGTGCTATTGTCTTAGAAGGAAAGAATGGCCAACAGTTTGTGGTAAATGGCCAGAAGATCAAGCATTATTTGGTTTCACAAAAGAAGTAGGAAGCTACATCAGTTCCCCTTCTTGATCCACCAGCCTGTTAAACAGGTTTTCAAAGTCAAACTTAGAGACTTTAAACAAAGTGCTCTTGTGAGACACCCCAAGCTTATCCTTTGTAAATATGCTTTTGATCTTTTGATTCCTTTCTTTTTATGTTTTAGGATGTTTTGATGGGTTTGTTTAGTGTCTACAGGTTATAGGTTTGAGTCTGAACCCTTGGAAAGTGAATGCAAGATGAAAAGAGATGAAGGAATGGAGACAAACTTGTGCTCGGCCTTGAGCATGGTTACCAGCCACGGTCAGAAACCAGGGCGTGGCAGGCGTTTTAGTCAAGCCACGAGGATGAATCGCGGTCTGGGACTTGGCCGTGGCAAAAGAAGCACATGTTCGGTGATTGCCACGGCCTGAAGACACGGAGCGTAAGAGACCGTGGCAAGAGGAAAAGAGGAATGAACAGGGCTCGGATATTGCCACGGTTGAGATTGCCACGGGAAGGATCAAGACCGTGGCAAAGTAAAAAGAAATGCCCTTGGTTCGGTGATTGACACGGGCTGGCAGACACGATTAAAGAACCTGGCCGTGGCAAAGAAAATGGTGCATAACTTTGATTCGGATTTTGAAACAAGGAGTTTGCCACGGGAAGACGAGGTGACCGCAGCAAAGAAATGAAGACTGAGCATTCATTCGGTGCATGACACGGCCATAAGGCACGGGACACAGGTGGCCGTGGCAAAAAGGAAATAAAGAGAGGACCTGGTTCGGGCTTTGCCACGGTGGGATGACACGAGATGGAATGTGGCCGTGGCAAAATGAAGATGAAATGTTCAGTGTTCGGGGTTTGACACGAGGGGATTGCCACGGGAAGAAACCAGGCCGTGGCAAACCGAAGGTGGATCGAGCAACATTCGGAGATTGCCTCGGTTTAGTTGCCATGGGAGAGGACCAGACCGTGGCAAAGCAAGAAGAAAGGATGCAGATGCTCGGAGAATGACACGGTCTAGAGGACACGGGCTGAAGGATTGGCCGTGGCAAGGAATAAGAAGGTTTGACCGAGGTTTGACATTGCCACGGTTGAGATTGCCACGGGGAGAACACTTGACCGTGGCAAGAGAAAGGAAAAGAGGCGATGCTCGGGATTTGCCACGGTCTGAAGACACGGACACACCAAGACCGCGGCAAAGAGGAAGCATACATGAGTTGTTGACAAGGTCACGTGCCACGGTCAACCAGGCGCGACCAAATTTTGAATTTCAGTTGACCGTACGGACGTTAACCGGTCAAAGGACGCGCCAAGACAGCTGTTCCCCACCTCTCCTTCTTCTTCATCGCGAGTTTGCTCCCTTCTCTCCATTCTTGAGCTTTAAACTTTCATATCTCTCTCGTTCCTGCATCAAATTGAGAAATTCCAACTGCATTAAACTCGTAATCCTGTCTAGTTTCTTGCTGCACATTCGTTTTTCACTCGAAACTTGAAGATTCCAAGGTATTTAGTTTGTTAAAACTCACCTTTTCCATGCTTTAGTGTACTGTTCATGAACAGAAAAACAAATGGAATCGATTTTAATGGGCTTCTTGATACCTTGGAATCATTTTTTGAGTATTGTGCAAGTAGAATGGATAGGAATTTCATGGATCTTGCTTGAGAATAACTTGTTCTTGGAATTTTTGAGAATTTTTTCTTGAAATTCATCAAGTGTATCGATTTTTTTTAGAATTGTGTTTCAAGCTGAACTCTTTGTGTGCATTGCTTCTTGCCATTGCTTTGAGTTTACTGAGTTTTTAATCAGCTTAAAATACATTCTTTTCAAGAGAAATCGATTTGTACCACACATGAGCTTGGTGAATTTTGGAAAACTTTTGTTGTTCTCTTGCTTTGGTACTTACAACTGTTTGAGAAAATGCAGGATGGCAGGAACAAAAAGACAAGCAGCCATGGAGAAATCTAAAAAAGAGAAAGCTGGAGCTTCAGAGGATCAGATTATGCCTTTTGGGCATAAGGTTTTCAAGAAACAGAAAAAACAGAGAAAGCCAAAGGATCCAGCTGAGAAGAAAACAAAGAAGGTTGCTGCACCAAAGAAAACAAAGGCCTCTACTTCAAAAACTTCTGGTAAAGAGCTGGCATTGGTTGAGGTCGTTCACAGGGCAGGAAAAGAGGTAGCATTGGCTGAGGATGAAGAAGGAACAGAGAGTGATCCTGAAACAGCATTGAAGCGGGTTAAGCAAGCAAAGACAAGTTCTGAGGACAAAGAACCAACTTTTGATGACTACTTTGCTATGTTCAGGGGTGTAAATGTGCTGCAAACCAAGTTCCCTGATATGGAGCTGCTGAGAAAGATGGGGATTCTTGAAGAAGTTCAGCTCATTTTCAACAACATGGGATTTGGTGGATTCATTGAGATGAGAGATGTGGCTCATGATGGTGTTACACATGAGTTCCTTGCATCCCTTCAAGTTTGTGGGTATGGCCCAAGAGATGAAAGAATCAATGAGGGAAATGGTCTTGGGCACATAGAGTTCACAATAGATGGTACACAACACCATGTAAGCTTCAAGGAGCTAGATGAGATCTTTGCTTTTCCAAGACCTGCACAAGAACAGACAGTGAAGTTCACATACCCTGATCACATGATTACTGACTTGTGGGATACAATTGCTTTTGGGAGCTTCAGAGGAGGAAGATGCAAGAGTTCATGGATAAGAAACCCAGCAATCTGCTATGCTCACAAGGTGCTTTGCCAAATGTTCTTTACCTAGCACAATGATGGAGTGGTGCATCTAGCTGATATGGAGCTACTGGGTATGGGTCTTCATCCTCTCATCAGTCACTTGAAGAGCAAGAGAGAGTTTCACCTCCCACACTACATCCCATCTAGTGGTGCATTCTTGGCACGCCAAATGCTGATATACAAGGACATTGCTTGGAGTGAGGGTAAAAGAAAGAGGCTCACTAAGTTGCACAATGGATGGCTAGTGACAAAGATTCTTAAAGCAAGAGGTTTTGTCTTTGATGATGTTGAGGTCAGGCCTGAGTTGATTGATGAAGCTACCCTCACCAAGGTTGGGTTTTTAAAAGAAAGCAATGGTGAAAATTTCTTGTACACCTTCAAGCTCTTGCAAAATGAAAAGGTTCATGTTCTGTTGCCACACCCAGCCATCACCACTCTCACAGAAAGGCACAATGTCTCCTTTATTGTCCTAAAAGATCAGCTCTACAACCCAGCCATTCACCCTCCAATTCCCAAATGCAAGAGAACCGCTAGTTCTAAGGGTAAAGAGCCAGTTGAAGAGGAGGACACAACTAGGACCGCTGGTTGTGAGAATGAGGAGCCAAGAGATTTTCAAAGAAGGATGGGAGCAGGGAGGTATCACTTTGATCCTTACTTTTGGGGTGTGCCTGACTATCACACAAGGAAGCTGTATTCCAGAGTTAACACCCTTCAGAAATGGTGCAAATGGCAAGACAAAACGATCAACAAGCTAGTTGACTGTGTTAGGCAGCTAAAGAAGAAGGTGAAGAAACTCACAGCTCCAGCCACCTCACCCAAACGAGATACAAGAGAAGGGGTGGGAGAAAGCTCAGCTGCTCATGACCTTGTGCTACCACCAGGAAAAGAAGACTGGGTGAACCCGGCCACAGCGTTCCAACCAGACTCACCTGAGAGCAGCCCACCTAGATACTCAACTCCATCATGTTCCACCTCCAACCCATCCCACTACTTGGGATCAGACCTCAGTGATTGAGGTAAACACTCAAAACTCTGTACGTATGCATATAGCTCTTCTTTTCCATTTTGCATTTTACTTGTTTGATTTGTTTTTAACTCCTTTCTCATGCTTTTATAAGTGTGGGGGAGGAGTTTCATCCTTTACTAATCATGTTTTCTCTTTTCTTATTTTACACTTTGAGTCTTGAGTCACATTCTAGTTGCATATTCATGTAGTCTCATCTAAGTGCATATAAAAACCAAAAAAATGAAAAAAATCTGAAAAATTTTCACAAAAAAAATTATCATGTAGTTGCATTCTCATTTTTAGGATTGAGTCTAGATTGCATATGCATGTAGGTTGCATCTTGCAGGGACTAATGATAGGTTTTCTAGAGAGTACATCACTTTGAGAACTTGAACTGAATATGCTTGTGAATCTTTTTCTGTGCTTGCAAAGTCTGAAACGATTTGAATCTGAGAAGCAAGTTTGAATTGAACTCAACTCTAATAAGTGAAAACCCTGAACTTGACTTGAAATTATCATTTGGTGCATTGTTTGAATAAGCTTGTGGATACCAATATACATATTTGAGCTAGAATCCTGTTTTTACCATCCTCTTCCTTAGCTCAAATAGCTGAATCTGCATGATAGATCAGTTTTCCTCACCCTGAACCCATCCTTCTTTCAAGCCAATCGTTTGTGTGTGATTGAGAGGCCACCTTGGACCAAACTTAGCAGAAAGTGTTAGGTTTAGGGCGACAAGGGCAAGTCTCATTGAGTGCTAAGTTCCATCATCAAGGGGCTGAGAGATTTGGCAAGAACTAAGTGTGGGGGAATACATGTTGGTGAGTGGAAAAAGGAGAGATGAGTGGAAAAAGGAGAGATGAGTGGAAATAAAAGGAGAATGGTGAGAACTATGGGATAGAAAAAGAAAAGAAATCAGTTCTTGGAGTTTTGAGTCAAAGAAAGTGAGCTCTAGTGTTTTGAAAAGAAAGAGTCTAGCCTCTAAGTTAAAAGAAAAGAAGCCAAAGAGCTCAAATGTTTTAAAAAGAAAGAAAAGAGAGGTTAGAGGTTACAAAAGAAAGTGAAAAAAAAAAGAGCTATGGAAAGTTTGAACTCCAAGACTTGTGTATGAAAAAGAAAAGAGAGTCCCCTAGTGAGAGAAGAATGAGTGTGAAAAGTAAGCAAGTGAGGAAACTTTGAGTGGAGTGTGGGGTGGGATGAGTCTTTGCCCTTGTATGCATAGGTTGCCTTTTACCTTTAGCATTCTGCCAAAGTTTGGTCATTTATAGAGAGATCCTTTTGCTGCATTGAACCCACTCAGGCATTGATGAGATCATTTTAGTCTCATAACGTCACCCTAGCCAAACTATATTTGTTTAAACAATGCATCATTTGATCCACTTGGTAAAAAGCTTAATGAATGTGAAAGAGTTGAGAGAGAGAAGAACTTGTGGAGATTCCTTGTTGAGTTGATATATATCTGAGTATGGCTTTGCATTGCATAATTGAGCATGAACTTGAATTCTCATTGTGATCACTTCTCTCAAAAAGGAAATGTGAACTCCCATGCATTCAACCTCTTTCTCTCATTTGTTCTTGTTTGCTTGAGGACAAGCAAAGGACAAGTCTGGGGGAGTTGATATGTTCATAATTTGCATCATTTAGGTTGCATAATTAATTCTAAATCATGTTTTATTCCATGCATTTTAGGTCCTTAGGGTTTGTTTTAGAACTTAGGAGATGAATTAGGTCCCAATGAGTCTTTGCATGTTTTGAGTGTTTATCAGGTGTATTTGGAGCTGAAAAGATGAATCCAGGAGGTGGAATGGTGATCAAAGCTTGAATAATGGTGAACTTGGGTTTTTGGAGGTTATCGGCCATTCTCGCGCACCAGGAAGGTTTTTACCGGCCATTTTCATGTACCGCGGGTAGACCTTATTGGCCAAAACGCGTACCGCGAGTGGATTGTATCAGCCAAAATCTCCGGGTGTAGACACGTTTCCGAAATCACCTGTCCGGGGAACCTTCCGGTCCGATTCAGTTGGCGGGTGCTTCAACAAAGTTGGAGAAGATTGGATCACGGTTCCATAGCAAGTGGAATCATGGAATTCTGACGCATGAGCAGAGAGTTAAGCTCGTCGGAAGAAACCCCTGTCTCGCTGCTGTTTTGGACCAAGCCAATGAGCTCTGAAGAATGCGAAGGACGGTGCACTTCCAGGCCGATTCAGTTTCCAGGCCTTCATGAGAATCAGAGAAATTTGAGTCCTCTTTACAGAACATCCAAGATCATTCAATTCGGAGCTATGAGCAGGAAGATACGGTCTCCGAAATGGACACATGTATAGACGTATCTCTCCGATCGTGTAAATGCACTGCAAAGATAAGCCCTCCAGGAAGTCTTCCACTTCCCAAGCACCGAAGATTCCTTCACCAAAGTTGGAGATATATGAGTCCTCTGTCCTCTGCAACCCGAATCACTCAATTCGGACAAGTATCTTAGAAGTTACACTCTTCGGAATGCGAAGTGGTCCAGACAGCCCTGAATGACAAAGTTAAACATGCCGCGATGGAATGCCACGGTCCACACTTGGCCGTGGCAACTTTTGCAAATCTTCGGCGATTGGCACGATCTTCATGCCACGGTCTACACTTGACCGTGTCAAACAGAGAATTGGCTGGGAGGAACTTTACAAGCATTCGGGTTTTGACACGGTTTGAATGCCACGGTCTGGGACTTGACCGTGGCAAACAAATACTTGGCTGGGAAGGACTCTACAAGCATGCGGGTTTTGACACGGTCTGAATGCCACGGTCTGGGACTTTACCGTGGCAACTTTTACACATCTTTGGCGTTTGACACGATGACTTGCCACGGGTTTTGGACGAGGCTTGTTAGACCGTGGCATCAAAATGCAGCCAAGAACACGCGAGAAAGCTTTGACACGGTCAGGTTGCCACAGCCACACCAAGAACACACTTGACCGTGGCAAACCCATCTTCACCCACCAAGACCGGGTCAGTACCCGGTTTGTTCCGGGTTGACCCGGTTCGCCCAAGACACCTATATATTGTTTTTAGACCTAATTTGGAGAGGACCTTTTATTTATTTTTAGTCTTCTTTCCCCTTTTGTGAAAAACCACTTGATACACCTTGTTTTTAGAGTTTAATATCGATTTGAAGTTGCTTATCATCTTGTTCCATCATTTCTTATCATCAAATCACCCTTCTAATCATGATTAATAACACATCTTGCAAAGGATCTAGTTTGTTGATCATGATTAGTGAGTAATCTCATATTAATGTCTTAGATATGTAGATTAGGGTGCTTAAGTGGTAGATTAGTGAGCTTAGGGGTTAGATCATGCATATTCCATTCTCTACAACCTATTCTCTATGCTAGATCCATACAAATCATATGTGGTCTAGATTCTGGGCATTTCATGCACCAAAAGTGTTTGATGAAATGCCTGAACCAAGGTTATTAGAGGTTTAAGTGTTATTCATCATGGGAATGATTGTCTATATGCTTAAATGACAGATTAAACTGATTCTTAATGCTTGTTAACTCATGTTTCACTGATGATGATTGGGTTAGAAATTGTTTTAGCATAGGAGTTAATACCTTCATGAGAGGATTAACTTAACTAAAGATGTTTATGTTGAATGGTTTGCTTGATCATATGATTCATTAGCTCATTAGTTTATCACTGAAGGCACCCTAATCCACTATCATGTCTAAGACCTTTCTCATCATCATTCATATATTCTCATCATTTGTCACTATTCAGTTCTTGTTTAATCATTTCATTAGTCTTTAAATCCTGTTTAAGTTTGTAGTTGTCTTTAGATAATCAAAATCACTCTTGTTTGCTTGAATTAAGAACATTATCACATGGCTTAGTGTCTATCACCACATTCTTGGATTGATAAACCCCTTGTACTACAAGACAGGGGATTGAGAACCTCTACAAAGAGCCTTGAAAACTCTTAGTTATCAATCCTCATCGAACATATAAATCCGCATCGAAAATCCCTTAATCCCAACAATAAAACTACTCAGACATGATGAACGAAATCAAAAGCATAATATTAAGAAGTAGAATAGAAACCGAAATTGAAAAAGAAAGAACAAGGGTTCAAGAGAACAAATCTCTCTCTCCCTAAAACCTAAAACTTAAAAGTATTCTAAAACAATAAGAAAGATAGCATGTGTCCTTGATTAGGGTTCCTAAGACATGTATTTATAGTGCTCAAGGCAT
Organism: Eutrema salsugineum; assembly: GCF_000478725.1. Taxonomy (NCBI): domain Eukaryota; kingdom Viridiplantae; phylum Streptophyta; class Magnoliopsida; order Brassicales; family Brassicaceae; genus Eutrema; species Eutrema salsugineum. The sequence continues at coordinate 2,078,900 of NW_006256877.1, read as the reverse complement.
CTCTGGACGTCACTTAGGGTTTCTCCAAATGAAGGAATCATTGTGGGCTTCAGAAATGGGCTTTTGGGCTCGGAGTTGGCTTGCCGCGGTCGGGAGTGCTGTGACCGTGGGGAATGAGTGGTTTGCCGCGGTCGGGATGCTTCTGACCGCGGGAAATGGCCTGTTAGCCGCGGGTGGAGTTGCTTGCCGGCTGGTTTACGGGACATCTTGCTCTTCGCGTATCTTTTGATTGAACCGTTGGATTTCCAAGCTGTAAAGTGTGCTGGAAAGCTGATACTTCCATCTTTAAGTTCTCCAAATTTTAGATGGATCAGACGGTGAGAAGGCCTTCAATCAGGGGTGAACTTCTGACGGTTTGACTCTGAGTTGAAATCTGGTTTTCTATCCATTTTGTTAAGCTTTTCCCTAAGTTACCTGAAAAGAGTCTTGGAACTACAAATAATAGAAAAACATAATAAAAGTACTTAAAAGCAATTAAAAACATAGAAAAAGTATTTCAAAAGGATCCATAAAAGTGGTCAAAATCGGTGTTATCAAGATCCTTGATTGCTTTGAACCTTGCTTGTGCATTTGCATTTGAATGAGATCATTTTCATCTCATAGTCTCACCCTTAGCCAAGCATTACTCACTTGAACTTGCATCACTAGAGTCACTTGGTAATAGCTTAATGAATGTTAAAGAGCTGAGTGATAAGAAGAACTTGTGGAGATCGTTTGTTGAGTTTTGAGAATCAAAGTAGAGTCTTGCATTGCACTTGGAATTGGCAACTTGGAATCTCTGTCTCTGTGTGATTGTATCTCTCTCCCATAAGGAATATGAACTCCCATTGCATCCAACCTCTTTCTCTCATTTAATATTTTTTCTTGAGGACAAGCAAATGATAAGTGTGGGAGAATTGTTATGTCTATAATTTACATCATCTAGGCCGCATTTTAGAGTCCAAATCAGGTATTTTCTCATTCATTTTAGGTCCTTAGGCATTGATTTATACTTTAGGGTGTGCATTAGGTCCCAAAGAGTTTTGCATGGTTTGGAATCATCAGGTGTTTTGGAAGCTATTTGGAGTTCAAGAGGTGTGATCAAGAATTGAAATGGTGAAGAAAAGGGTTAAAAATGGTGAAAACCGCTCTAAGGAATTTTTCGGCAAAAGCATGTGCTGGCTGGATCAATTTATTGGCTAAAAATGCCATCGGGTGATTTCTATCGGCCAAAAATCAGTACCGGGTGAAAATGCTGTTGGGTGAAGTTTTATGCCGAGACGGGGAATTTTTATCGGCTAAAAAGCTTACCGCGGTACACGTTTCTCGGAGATTTTCCTTACCGCGGGAAGCATTTCTCGGCTAAAATCTTATTTCACCTGCGCGCGTCAATGATTGCCAATTCGGGGAAGCTTTTGGTTCTAATCTGATTGATCTTGGAGCATCAATGATAACACGTGATTTTGACAACTTTTCACCATTGATTTCAAATGCTTTTTCAAAGGTTTAAATCAGTTTTAGGAACTTTTATTATGATTTCCATGTATTTGTAGTTTCAAGGCTCTTTTCAGGAAACTTAGGAAAAATGATGGCAAAATGGAAGAAATCCACTTTTTCAGCTCAGAGTCAGACCCTCAGAAGTTCAACCTCAAAAGAAGACTTTCTCACCGTCTGATCCAGCTCAAATTTGGAGACAATCAAGAAGAGACAACCAGCTTTCCATAACACTTTACATCACAAAGATCCAACTGTGCAATCAAAAGATACATGGATAGCAAGTTGACCCAGTTCACCAGTCCCGGAAGACTCTCACCCGCGAGAAACACACTTCTTACCTGCCCTGGAAGACTCTCACCCCCGGTGTACCTTAGGACGAGCCACAAGGCTCAACATCAAAACCCACTTTGCCATTCCCCTTCATAGAAGCCCAAAATGAGATCTGGAAGACCTTAGGACCTATAAATACATTGTTTAGCAGCCCTAAACAGGTGTGCGATATATTCACAATTTGTCATGATTAGGACTGCATTTTTGTCCAAATATTGAGTCTCATGCATACATTTAGCTAGTTTTGTTAGAGTTTGTCCTTGGTTCTAGCTCTGTCTAGGATTTGCATTAGGTCATAGAGTGTCCTGCATTTTTGGAGTGTTCACAGGTTATTTGGAGACTTCTGGGAGCAACTTGGAGCTGGGATCATGGAGGAACCCTCACCTGTGTACAGCAACTCGGACAGATGGTTTAGTGCAGACAAAACCCTCACTTTGATCGCGTGGGACGAAGGACTTGCAATGCGATTCAACCTCCGGTGTCTTCATCAAGAATTAAGAGGAATACGTCTAGTTTCCAGAACACATGAGATCGTCCTATTTGGATATGTGAGCAGAGAGTTAAGCTTGTCGGAAGGCACTCCCGTCTCGCTGCCATTTTAGACCGACCCGGTGAGCTCCAAAGATTGCGAAGAACGATGCATTCCCAGACCGATTCAGTCTACAGGGCCTTCATCAAGATTTGAGATAATTGAGTCCTCTTTCCAGAACAGTTGAGATCGTTCCATTTGGAGTTTTGAGGCGTGAGTTCCGGAAGAATAGAGACACACATATCCTTTGAGCATCAAGAGCATGGAAATTATGCTAAGTGAAAGGTTGGCACGGTCTGCATTTGACCGTGGCAAGACAACACTTGGGATCATGCGTGCATTCGGAATTTGCCACGAGGTAACGCCACGGTCTACACTTGACCGTGGCAAGACACACTTGGCCGCGACAAGATCATGCAGACATTCGAGACTTGACACGCTCAGTAGACACGGCCTTTCATCAGGCCGAGGCAATCACCGAATGTCCGACTCCTTCGCCACGCCCTGGAAACATGGTCCAAGCCAGACCGTGCCATCTCCAACCAGTTCTTCATCCAAGCCCAGAAGGCTTAGACGCGGCTTTGCATCACGACCAGAGAGAACCCGTGGCACCAAGATTCATCGAAGAACAGAAGATTCAGCCTTGACACGGTTACATGCCACGGCTTGACCAGGACCTGCTTGACCGTGGCAAACCTCATCTTTACCTATCAAAACTGGGTCAGTACCCGGTTTGTTCCGGGCTGACCCGGTTCGTCCAAGACCAATATAAATACATTTTAGACCTAATTTGTGGAGAACCTTTATCTTATCCTTAGTCTCCTTTCCTTTTTGGTGAAAGAACCATTGGTCAAGACCTTTGTTTTTGAGTTTAATATCGATTTAAAAGTGTTTTCCATCTTGTCTTATCATTTCTCATCATCAAATCACACTTCTAATCATGATTAACAACACATCTTGCAAAGGATCTAGTGTGTTGGTCATGATTAGTGAGTAATCCCCATATTAAGGTCTTAGATATGTAGATTAGGGTGCTTAAGTGGTATATTAGTGAGCTTAGGGGTTAGATCAGTCATATTCCATTCTCTACAACCTGTTCTTAATGCTAGATCCATACACATCATATGTGGTCTAGATTCTGGGCATTTCATGCATCAAAAGTGTTTGATGAAATGCCTGAACCAAGGTTGTTAGAGGTTTAAGTGTTATTCATCATGGGAATGATTGTTTATATGCTTAAATGACAGATTAAACTGGTTCTTAATGCTTGTTAATTCATGTTTCACTAATGATGATTAGGTTAGAAACTGTTTTAGCATAGAAGTTGATACCTTCATGAGAGGATTAACTTAATCAATGATGTTTAAGTTGAATGGTTTGCTTGATCACATGATTCATTAGCTCACTAGTTTAACACTGAAGGCACCCTAATCCACTATCATGTCTAAGACCTTTCTCATCATCATACATACATTCTCATCATCATTTTGTTATTTGCTTGTCTTTGTTTGCTTTGCTTATCATTGTTATCTTCTCTTTATATTGTTTAGTTTCTTGTTTTAATCATCATTTCAAACCAAATCTCATTTGTTTGCTTGAATTAAGATCAGTTCATATAGTCTAGTGTCTAGCTTCCACATTCTTGGATTGACACCCCTTATACTACTTTGACAAAGGGGATTGATAGCCCTTAAGAGCCTAAAAACTTTTGTCTATCAATTGGCGCCGTTGCCAAATTGTGGATTGTTTAGCATTAGTCTTTGATCTGTTCTTGAGATCAAGCATTTTCTTTTGTGTTTTCTAATTTCTTTCAAATTCTGTTTGTGAGTTTCAGGTGCATGAACACCAGGTCCAGATCAAGAAGATGTGGTCCACCTTTCCGCTTAAACGACAACATAAATCTTTTGGTACCAAGGAGGAGAAGGGACAGGTGTGGAAGACAGATTGATCAGGCTGATATGGAAGATCAAAGGGAGCATGTGGTTGACATGGAGCAACCGGCTCAGGAGCAACAGGCTCAGGGTAATGGAGCTGGTAATGCAGCTGGTAATGGAGTTGGTCAAGGGTTACATCAGGGTAATATTCATCAGGAACAGGTGCATCAACAGCAAGCTTATGTCCACCAGGGACAAGCTCCAGCTCATCAGCAGAGGCATCAGGCCAATATACAGCAAACACAACAGGTGCACCACCAACATCAGCCCTTCCAACACCAGCAAAGGAGATATGAGCAGCCACAGGTCTATGTTGGAGAAAATGACAGGGCCAATGCTCATCAGTATGGAGCTGGAATTCAAGCACCACCTGTGCAAAACAACAATTTTGAAGTCAAGGCATCCTTGTTGAATATGGTTCAGAACTCAAAGTTCCATGGATTGGCAATGGAAGATCCCTTGGAACACTTGGATCAATTTGATAAAGTTTGTGACCTGACAAAGATAAATGGAGTTTCTGAGGACAGTTTCAAGCTCTGATTATTCCCCTTCAGTCTTGGTGACAAAGCTCACCAATGGGAGAAGAATCTTCCAAGAGGCTCCATTCAAACCTGGGAGCAATGCAAGCAGGCCTTTTTATCTAAGTTCTTTTCCACCTACAGAACTGCAAAACTGAGATACCCAATCTCTAGCTTCACTCAGCACAGCAATGAGAGTTTTGGTGAAGCATATGAGAGATTCAGGAGCTACACCAACCAATGCCCACACCATGAGTTTAGTTAGGCTTCTCTTCTCAGCACACTTTATAGAGGGGCTCTTCCCAAGATTAGAAACCAGCTGGATACTGCCTCCAATGGAAAATTTCTGGGAAAGGAGATTCATGCTGCTTTAGAGCTAGTTGAGAACTTAGCAATGAGCAATGACACTTATGGTGAAGACTATGACAGATCAAATAGATCTGAAGGTTCAAGCTCAGAACAGAGGCTCACTAGAGAAGTTAAGGAGTTGAGGAGTGAATTGGACAAGTTGAAATTGGTTTCTCACAAACCAATCCACTATGTTGGTGAGTATGAGGAACCTTCTTAAATCTTTGAGAACATCAGTGAAGAAGGTCTTACTCAAGAGGATCTTAACTACATTGGGAATCAGAGGTTCCAAAGGTATCAGTATGGCAATGCCAATCAGAACCTCTCTTACAGGAATCCCAATGTAGCTAACCCACAAGACCAGGTCTATCCCAATTCTCAGGCTCCACAGAACTTTGTTCCCAAGAACAACTTTCAAGGATCTTTCCAACCCAAGAATCAGTTTGCTCAGAATCAGGGTTTTGGTCAGCAACAGCAACCATTTCACGGTACTGGTTTCAGTTCACAGAAACAGAAAAAGGCACCACCAGGGTTTGGTCCACCACAGTTCAAGCAGCAAGCGCCGGTTCAACACCAGTTTCAGCCACTACCGGTTCAACAGCAGCCACAGATGGGGTCAGATATGGTTGATATTCTGCAACAACTGCTTCAGGGTCAACAGATATTTGCAAGCCAGAATGCAGCCATGCAGCAGTAAATCAAGGAATTGAAGCAAAACCAGGCCTCTAGCTCAAGGAACCAAGGCCATCTGCCTGGAAAGCCTGAACCCAACCCCAAGGAATATGCTAAAGCTATTACACTGAGGAGTGGAAAGGAGCTACCTGGTATTGAGCAAAACAATGTGATCATTGAGGACAATGATCAAACTGAGGGGGAGGCAGCCTTAGAAGATGATCAAGTTTCTGAGAGACCAAGGAAAGAAAAGGGTAAAGAGGTGGAAAAGGAACCTGAATCAGAAAAGATATATGTGCCACCACCTCCATGCCAACCCAAACTCCCATTTCCAGGGAGATTTAAGAAGCAACTTGTAGACAAGGCAAGAGCTGTATTTGAGAAGGCACTCAATGAGACACCACTCACAATGCCTCTCATTGATGCATTTCTAATTATGCCAAAGATGGGTAAGTTTTTGAAAGATGCCATTCTGAACAAGACTAAAGAGCTTCAAGGCATGGTGGTACTAAGTCATGAATGCAGTGCCATAATTCAAAAGAAGTCCATTCCAAGAAAGTTGACTGATCCAGGGAGTTTCACACTCCCTTGTGCCATTGGGCCTCTGCTATTTTCTGGATGCCTTTGTGATCTGGGAGCATCTGTCAGTTTGATGCCATTCTCCATAGCAAAGAAGCTTGGCTTTAGAGTGTTCAAACCCGAAAGGATCTCTCTTGTCCTTGCAAACAGATCAGTTAGATTACCTGTTGGGATATTGGAAGATCTGTCTGTTAAGATAGGTGGTTTTGAGGTTCCAACTGATTTTGTTGTGGTGGAAATGGATGGGGAACCAGTTGATCTCTTATCTTGGGCAGGCCATTCTTGGCCACAGCAGGAGCTATTATTGACGTGAGAGGTGGGATCATAGAGCTTCAACTGTGGTCTGAGAAGCTTAAGTTTGATGTGAATGAGATGATGAAGAAACCCACCATAGAAGGTCAATGCTTCTATGTGGAGACAATGGATCAGTTGGCTGATGAGTTGCTTGAGGAGCTGAACACTGAGGATCCTCTTCAAGCTGCTCTAAGTCAAGAACAAAGAGACAATGGACTCTTAGCTGAAGCAAGTGAAGGGTATAAGCTGTATTTGGACAATGCAAGAGAGCTGGGTCCTGAGACAAGGTTTTTGGAACTGGAACAGAGTGACTCTGAGGTCTTGGCTATCAAAGGATCAGACACCAGCCAAAGCAGCTTGGACCAAGATTGGAATGAGGCTGATGCACCCCCTGTTGAGCTCAAGCCTCTACCAACAGGGCTCAGGTATGCTTTCTTGGGCTTAAACTCCACATATCCAGTAATCATCAATGATAGCCTATTAGAGGATCAAGAGAGTGCATTGCTTAGTGAGATAAGAAAGTTCAGGAGAGCCATAGGATACTCTTTGGCTGATATTAGAGGGATCTCTCCTGACATATGCACCCACATGATACACCTAGAGGACCAATCTATGTCCTCTATTGAGCATCAACGACGTCTTAACCCAAACCTCAAGGAGGTGGTTAAGAAGGAGATACTCAAGCTCCTTGAGGCAGGGATAATTTACCCAATCTCTGACTCAAGGTGGGTATCTCCTGTTCACGTTGTGCCCAAAAAAGGTGGGATCACGGTGGTTAAAAACGAGAAGGATGAGCTGATAGCTACTAGGACTATAACAGGACACAGAATGTGTATAGACTATAGAAAGCTCAATGCAGCCTCTAGGAAAGATCATTTTCCTTTGGCTTTCATTGATCAGATGTTAGAGAGGCTTGCAAACCATCCCTTCTTTTGTTTTCTCGATGGGTACTCTGGATTCTTTCAAATCCCCATAGATCCAAGAGACCAAGAGAAAAAAACCATTTACATGCCCTTATGGCACATTTGCATACAGGCGCATGCCTTTTGGTCTTTGTAACGCCCCTGCCACATTCCAGCATTGCATGATGCATATATTCTCTGACATCATTGAAGAGAAGGTGGAGGTGTTCATGGATAATTTTTCTGTCTATGGCTCCTCCTTCTCGGATTGTCTCTCTAATTTGTCACAGGTCTTTGAGAGATGTGAGCAGCATAACCTGGTGTTAAATTGGGAGAAATGCCACTTCATGGTGCAGGAAGGAATTGTACTTGGGCATAAGATATCTGAGAAGGGCATAGAGGTTGACAGAGCAAAGGTGGAAGTGATGGTGAATCTACAGGGTTTTACAGAAGATTCATCAAAGATTTCTCAAGAATAGCCAGACCCTTGACAAGGGGTTTGTGTAAAGAGGTTGACTTCATCTTTGATGCTGAATGTGAAGAAGCCTTCAAGATGATCAAGGATGCATTAGTCAGTGCACCAACAGTCCAGGCTCCAGACTGGTCCCTTCCTTTTGAGGTTATGACTGATGCATCAGATTTTGAAGTTGGAGCAGTACTTGGCCAAAGGAAGGACAAGAAGCTTCATGTTATCTACTATGCCAGTAGAACCCTTGACTCTGCCCAAGAGAAGTATGCTACCACTGAGAAGGAAATGTTGGCAATAGTCTTTGCTTTTGATAAATTCAGAAGCTACCTGGTGGGATCAAAATTCATTGTATATACTGATCATGCAGCCCTCAGGTATCTGATGACCAAGAAAGATGCTAAGCCTAGACTATTGAGATGGGTTCTCTTACTTCAGGAGTTTGATATGGAAGTACAAGACAAGAAGGGTATAGAGAATGGAGCTGCAGACCATCTTTCTAGGTTAAGAGTAGACTCTGAAGTCCCTCTTAATGACAGTCTTCCTGAGGAATCATTGATGGTGCTCAACTCTTATTTGGAGATTGAAGAAGTGGATAGCATCCAAGAGAAGAGAATGCCCAGGTTTGCTGATATAGTGAACTTTCTTGCTTGTGGAGTGGAACCACCTGAACTTGATGCTTACCACAGAAAGAAGTTCTTCATATATGTCCAAAGATACCATTGGGATGAGCCATACTTGTATGTCCTGAAGAAAGATCAGCTGTATAGAAGGTGTCTTGCTGAAGAAGAGATGCAACCTGTGTTGCAAGAGTGTCATGGTTCAGCTTTTGGGGGTCACATGGGAGCATTCAAGACTGTGGCCAAGGTTCTTCAGAGTGGGATTTGGTGCCCCACAATGTTCAAGGATGCTCAGATGGTTGTTTCAGCATGTGATGTTTGTCAGAGGCATGGGAACATTTCAAAGAGGAGTGAGATGCCTCAAAACCCAATACTAGAGGTTGAGATCTTTGATTGCTGGGGAGTTGACTTTATGGGACCTTTCATCTCATCTTATGGGAATCAGTACATTCTAGTGGCTGTGGACTATGTGTCCAAGTGGGTTGAGGCCAATGCTTCCCTACCAATGATTCTAAGGTAGTAGTCAAGTTGTTCAAGAACATTATCTTCCCAAGATTTGGAGTACCCAGGGTTGTTATTTCTGATGGAGGATCTCAATTTGTGAACATGACCTTGGAGAGATTGCTGAGAAAGCATTGAGTGAAACAAAAGGTAGCTACTCCTTATCATCCTCAAACTAGTGGCCAGGTTGAAGTATCTAATAGACAGATTAAGGCCATTCTTGAGAGAACTGTTAGCTCAAGCAGAAAAGATTGGAGAAAAAGGCTGGATGATGCATTGTGGGCTTATAGAACAGCCTTTAAGACTCCAATTGGGACATCTCCTTTCAATCTGCTATATGGGAAGAGTTGCCACCTTCCTGTTGAGCTGGAGTACAAGGCTTTGTGGGCTGTGAAGTTGCTGAACTTTGAATCAAGACAGCTCAAGAGAAAAGGATCATTCAACTCCATGAACTTGAAGAGATCAGGCTGGGGGCTTTTGAGAGCTCCAAGATTTATAAAGAAAAGACCAAGGCTCTGCATGATCAAAAGATTCTGAAAAGGGAGTTCAAGGATGGTGATCTGGTGTTGCTGTTCAACTCTAGGTTTAAGTTGTTTCCTGGAAAACTTAAGTCTAGATGGTCTGGTCCTTTTAAGGTTCTTGAGGTCAGGCCATATGGAGCTGTTGTGTTAGAGGGCAAGAATGGTCAAGAGTTTGTAGATAATGGCCAAAGTATCAAGCACTACCTGGTCTCACAAAGGAAGGAGGAAGCTACATCAGTTCCCCTTCTTGATTCACCATCAGCCTGTTAAACAGGTTTCCAAAGTCAAACTTAGAGACTTTAAACAAAGTGCTCTTGGGAGACACTCCAAGCTTATCCTTTGTAAATATGCTTTTAATCTTTTCCCTTCTTTCTTTTTTTTTATGTTTTAGGATGTTTTGATAGGTTTGTTTAGTGTCTACAGGTTACAGGTTTGAGTTTGAACTCTTGGAAAGTGATTGCAAGATGAAAGGAATGAAGGAATGGGCAAGGGTTTATGCTCGGCCTTGAGCATGGTAACCGGCCACGGTCAAATATCAAGCGTGGCAAGCTTTTTGGTTAAGCCACGAGAGAAGAGACACAGACCTGAGGCCGGCCGTGGCAAAAGGAAAAATGGATGAACCAAACTTTGGCGTTTGACGCGGTCAGCTTGCACGGGGAGTGATTAGACCGTGGCACATGTTGGACAAAGAAGCTTCATTCGGTAAATGCCGTGAGGACGATGACACGGGATGCTCCAGGCCGCGGCAGAAACACACAGATCTTCGGCGTTTGACGCGGTCACGTGCCACGGTTAACCAAGCGCGGCAAAGTTTTTTGAATATCTTGACCGTACGGACGTTGACCGGTCAAAGCCGCGCCCTTTACAGCTGTTCCCCCACCACAGTCTTCTTCCTCACACGTGTTTGCTCTCTTCTCCTCATTTCTTGAACTTGAAATATTCATATCTCTCTCGTTCTTGAACCAAATTGAGGAATTCCAACTGCATTGAACTCGTAATCTTGCCTAGTTTCTTGCTGCATATTCGCCTTTCACTCGAACTTTGAGGATTCCAAGGTATTTTTGTCTGTTAAAACTCACCTTTTCCATGTCTTAATGTACTGTTCATGAACTTGAAATACATGGAATCGATTTTAATAGGCCGCTTGATACCTTGGAATAATTTTGTGAATGTGGTGTAAGTATAATGGATAGGAAATGCATGAATCTTGCTTGAGAATGACCTGTTCTTGGAATTTTTGAGATATTTCTTTAAATTCATCAACTATTTTGATTTTTTTTAGAAATTGTGTTTCAAGCTGAACTTTTTGTGTGCATTGCTTCTTGCAATTGCTTTGGGTTTATTGAGTCTTTGACCGGCTAGAGACACATTCTTTTCTAGTGAAATCGATCTGTACCGACCCTGAACTTGGTGAATTTTTGGAAAACTATTGTTGTTCTCTTGCCTTGGTGCTCACAGCTGTTTGAGCAAATGCATGATGGGAGGGACAAAAGAACCACGGCCATAGAGAAATCGAAACAAGAAAGAGCTGGAGCTTCAGAGGAAAAAAGAAGAGAACAGGAAAGCCAAAGAATCCGGCTGAGAAGAAAGTAAAGAAATTGGCTGCACCGAAGAGAACCAAGGCTTCTACTTCAAGGAATACTGGTAAAGAACTGACGCTGGTTGAAGCTGTTCAAAGGAAAGGAAAAGAGATGGCTGAGGCTGAAGATGAAGATGAAACAGAGAGTGATCCTGAAGTAGCATTGCAGCCGATTAAGAAAGCAAAGACAAAACCAGAACCTGAAGACCAAGAACCAACTTTTGATGATTACTATGCTATGTTCAAGGATGTAAAGGTGTTGCAAACCAAGTTCCCTGATATGGAGCTGCTGAAAAAGATGGGACTACTTGAAGAGGTTCAGCTGATTTTTAACAACATGGGATTTGGTGGATTCTTTGAGATGAAAGACGTGGCTCGTGATGGAGTAACACAAGAGTTTCTTGCATCCCTTGAAGTTTGTGGGTATGGCCCCAGAGATCAGAGGATCAAAGAGGGCAATGGTCTTGGGCACATAGAGTTCACAGTCAATGGTACACCATACCAAGTAAGCTTCAAGGAACTATATGAGATCTTTGACTTTCCAAGACCTGCAAAGGATGAGACGTTGAAGTTCACCTACCCTGATCACATGATTACTGGCCTGTGGGATACAATAGCTTTTGGGAGCTTCAGAGGAGGAAGATGCAAGAGTTCATGGATAAGAAACCCAGCCATCCGCTATGCTCACAAAGTGCTTTGCCAAATGTTTTTTACCAAACACAATGATGGTGTGGTGCATCTAGCTGATATGGAGCTATTGGGTATGGGTCTACATCCTCTCATCAGTCACTTGAAGAGCAAGAAAGAATTTCATCTCCCACACTACATTCCTTCTGGTGGTACATTCTTGGCACGTCACATGCTGATATACAAAGAGATTGCTTGGAGTGAGGGTAAAAGGCAGAAGCTCACTAAGTTGCATAATGGATGATTCGTGACAAAGATTTTGAAAGCAAGAGGTTTTGTCTTTGATGATGTTGAGGTCAATTCTGAGTTGATTGATGAAGCCACCCTCACCAAGGTTGGGTTTTTAACAGAAAGCAATGGTGAAAACTTCTTGTACACCTTCAAGCTCTCACAAAATGAGAAGGTTCAAGTTCTGTTGCCACACCCAGCCATCACCACTCTCACAGAAAGGCACAATGTCTCCTTTATTGTTCTAAAGGATCATCTCTACAACCCAGCCATTGACCCTCCAATTCGTAAATGCAAGAAGACCGCAAAATCCAAGGGTAAAGAGCCAGTTGAAGAACAGAGCACAGCTAGGGCTGCCGGTTGTGAGAATGAGGAGCCAAGAGTTCTTGAAAGAAGGATGGGAGCAGGCGGGTACCATTTTGATCCTTATGTTTGGGTTGAACCTGAGTATCACACAAAGAAGCTGTATTCAAGAGTTAACAGCCTTCAGAAATGGTGCAAATGGCAAGACAAAATGATCCACAAGCTAGTTGACTGTGTTAGGCAACTAAAGAAGAAGGTGAAGAAGCTCACAGCTCCAGCCACCTCACCTAAACAAGTTACAAGAGAAGAGGTGGGAGAAAGCTCAACAGCTCATGACCTTGCGTTCCCACCAGGAAAAGAAGACTGGATCAACCCGGCCACAGCGTTCCTACCAGATTCACCTGAGAGCAGCCCACCTAGACAATCAACACCATCCTGCTCCACCTCCAATCCATCCCACTACCTGGGATCCGACCTCAGTGATTGAGGTAAACACTCCAAACCTTGTACATATGCATGTAGATTTTCTTTTCCTCTTTGCATTTTACTTGTTTGTTTTGCTTTTACTCCTTTCTCATGCTTTTATAACACAAGGGACTGTGTTATCTAAGTGTGGGGGAGGGGTTCTGTGTTTACTAACCATGTTTATTCTGCTCTTATTTTCCTTTTCACTTTGAGTCTCATTTTGCATTCATCTAAGTGCATATAAAAACAAAAACAAAAAAATGGAAAAATCTGAAAAATTTTCACAAAAAAATGTTCATGTAGTTGCATTCACATTTTAGGTTGAGTCTAGTTTGCATTTTCATATAGGTTGCATAATATGCAAATGGGAGTTATGATAGATTTTTTCTTGAAGAGAGCATCATTCTAAGAGCTTGGTCCCTTAAGGCATTGCAAAACTGGTATGAAATCAAGTGTTAACCATGCTTTGAACTGGTGAATCAAGTTGTGAATAGCCTCAACCTTGCTTAAGTGAGAACCCTTGAATTTGACATCTAATTATCATGTTTGTGCATATCATTGTGAATTCATGGGTACCACATACATATTTGAGCTTTCTTATCCCTTTTTATCACTCTTGCTAGCTCAAATAACTGATCTATCATCTTGAGACAGTTCCCTGCCTTTAGCCAAACCTTTCTTTGAAGCCTAAACACCCTTCTTGTGTGCATGATTTGTGAGGCCTTGTTTCTAGTAGACATGGTAAAAAGTGTTGGGTTTAGAGCGACAAAGATAGTGCTGCATGTAGATACTAGTCCATCATCAAGGACTAGTCTAGGTTTAGGTGAAAGTGAGAGCATTGATTTTGAGTGTGTGAGCTGAAAAGAAAAAAATCTGAGTGATGAAAGTGGAAAGAACCAGATTGGTTAGGGGAATGAATGCTTAAATGAAAGAAAGTGAGTGTGTGCTGAAATGTAAAGCTCATGTGTTGAAATGAAAAGAGTCTCATGAAAAGAAAAAAAAAGAAAAAAAAAAGATTCAAAAAGAGGCTGAATTAAAGAAGAGCTTGTGTGTTAAAGAAAAAAAACTCACTAAGTGGTTGTTAAAGAAAGCATTCCCCTAAAAGATGAAATGAAGAGAGTGATGAGAGATGATTGAGTGTCAAGGATAAAATGCCATTTTGGGTGAGTAGACTAGATAAAGAATCTTGAGAGGGTTAAAGTTGAGTGTGAAAAGCATTTTGGATGTGGGTAGATGCAGTTCTATCTTTGTATGCATCCATTGCTTTTTACCCTTAGCATTTTACTGAAGTCTACTAATTTTTAAGTGATCTCCTTGCATGGAATACCAGTTACTTGATTGAGATCATTTTAATCTCAAAACCCAGTCCCAAGCCAAAGGAATTCACTTGATTTGCATGAACATGATCCACTTGAAACTTTAAATGAATGTCAAAAGGTTGAGGTTAGGAATGCTTGTGAAGGTTCGTGCTTGAGTTTGGTTCATTTCGTGACAAGTATGGCTAATTTTTATGGGTAAACCAGTTTGCATTGCAGTCTAGAATTGGTAACTAGAACAATGAGCTTTGAATTCTTTTAATGATGATCTCTCTTTAAAGAAATATGAACTCCCATTCATTCAACCTCTCTCTCTCATTTGTTCTTGTGTGCTTGAAGACAAGCAAAGGACAAGTGTGGGGGAGTCGATATATTCACAATTTGTCATGATTAGGACTGCATTTTTGTCCAAATATTGAGTCTCATGCATACATTTAGCTAGTTTTGTTAGAGTTTGTCCTTGGTTCTAGCTTTGTCTAGGATTTGCATTAGGTCCTAGAGTGTCCTGCATTTTTGGAGTATTCTCAGGTTATTTGGAGACTTTTTGGGAGCAACTTGGAGCTGGGATCATGGAGGAACCCTCACCTGTGTACAGCAACTCAGACAGATGGTTTGGTGCAGACAAAACCCTCACTTTGATCGCGTGGGACGAAGGATTTGCAATGCGATTCAACCTCCGGTGTCTTCATCAAGAATTAATAGGAATACGTCTAGTTTCCGGAACATCTGAGATCGTCCTATTTGGAGATGTGAGCAGAGATTTAAGCTTGTTGGAAGGCACGCCCGTTTCGCTGCCATTTTAGACCGACCCGTTAAGCTCCAAAGATTGCGAAGGACGATGGATTCCCAGACCGATTCAGTCTACAGGGCCTTCATCAAGATTTGATATAATTGAGTCCTCTTTCCAGAACAGTTGAGATCGTTCCATTTGGAGTTGTGAGTCGTGAGTTCCGGAAGAATAGAGACACACATATCCTTTGAGCATCAAGAGTATGGAAATTATGCTAAGTGAAAGGTTGGCACGTTGGAAAGCCACGGTCCACATCTGACCGTGGCACTTGATGCAATCCTTCGGGATCTGACACGGTCTCCACATCACGGTATTGGACTTGGCCATGGCAAACTCTGAAGCGTTCTAAAAGCTGAATGGTCCAAGGTCACGATGAACTACCACGGTCTATATTTGACCGTGGCAAGACAACACTTGGGATCATGCGTGCATTCGGGATTTTCCACGAGGTAACGCCACGGTCTACACTTGACCGTGGCAAGACACACTTGGCCACGACAAGATCATGCAGACATTCGAGACTTGACACGCTCAGTAGACACGGCCTTTCATCTGGCCGAGGCAATCACCGAATGTCCAACTCCTTCGCCACGCCCTGGAAACACGGTCCAAGCCAGACCGTGCCATCTCCAACCAGTTCTTCATCCGAGCCCAGAAGGCTTAGACGCGGCCATGCATCACGACCAGAGAGAACCCGTGGCACCAAGATTCTTTGAAGAACAGAAGATTCAGCCTTGACACGGTTAATGTCGTATCAACTGCGTGAAGGAACAAGTTTTACCCTTAACAAAACAAATGAAAGCCGCAAGTGCACATCTAATCAGTTGTAGTATTTATGGATCGAATCCACAGAGATTTGTGTGCCTGGTATTCTTCTACGGTTTATAACTTTATGTCTAGACTAAATTGGGTTTAGGTTGGTTGTTTGTTTTGCGAATTAAACTAAAAACAAAGAAAGCAAATAAATCTATCCTAAAAAGGTAAGTGAAATATCACATGAAAGGTAAATTAAGCAAGTAACACTAGAGTAAATAGATTGGGATTGACGGATATCGATATATGTGTTCTAGAGCTAGAGTACGACGGTATGACTACGTCACTGTCGTGATCATAACCAACTATTTCTCGCAACCCTGACCAGTAGGTTTCCACTCTGGCCCTGGAAGGGAGAGAACGCAAGAGCTGCACAAGACTCGTCAATACTCACGATCTCGCCGCAGGTAGGTTTCCACTCCTACGGAAAAATCGCCTGTTTCATTCTAGGGCTGATACTTAATGAAAACTTTCGCAACACTAACTATCTAGATCAGATACTAGGTGATCAATCAAACATACATGCAATAAGAACAAGAATAAACAGAGAACAAGTCAAAATCCCAGATCTATAAACCTAGATGTCTTAATCGATTATGAGAGCCCCTTTCGGGAACCCTAAGCCCAACTCGGGATCTACTCAGACATGGCTGAGGTCGACATCATCATCGGTTTTAATAAAAGTAATGAAAAACAGTAAAGAAAAGAGATAAAGAAAGCTTCTCTATTGAAGAACTCGGTGATACGATCCAAGGTGATCTACTCTGAAGAATAATGGCTAGAAAGGATTCGATGGACTTATGATGGTGGTGTGATGAACGCGACGATGAGTGACGATGGTGGAGAACGGATCGAGTGGATGACGATGATGGTATGGTTGCTCGATTCGATGGTATGGTGGAAGAGATAGAACCGATGGAATGGTGATGGTAGTATGATGGTTGAATCGATGGAATGGTGAGATAGAAGAATCTCTTGTAAACAGATTAGTTTTTAAGAGATTCGAATTTCAGAGTTTTTTTAGTTCTCAGAAATCAAAGAGAGAAGAACACGTTAAAAGTTTGATTAAAATTCTTCACTGAATAACACTTAGGCGATTTTCTCTAATTTATAGACTAAGAGAAAAAATCGCAGTCCTAATACAAAACTACATGAAGTTTGAAATAAAAACAACACGAAGTTTGATTTAAAAATAAAACAGCAAGGCGTCCCTTCTAAATCCTAAGTGGTGTGCCTAAAACAACTAGTGCACAAGTCATTGTGACTTTGCACGTTATTACCCATTAGTAACAACTTCTAAGTAACTCGACGTAGCAATGATTTCTGCCTCGTTAAAAACCTCGGAGAAGAACCTCCTTGCCTTCCAAAATCCTCACCAAGGAAAAAAGTACAGAATCATCACCTAAGTTACCTAGTCATTGTTACTGGGCTCTTCATTCTTCAAGATAGAGATGTAGAAGATGTGAGCTCCAGCCTCCAGTTGATCGATGTCCTCTGCGGCAATGAGAGCGTGAGCCTCCTTAGCCATCTCTCTAGCTCTGGAACGAGTAATCCTGCCAGCTACCTCTGGTTCATCCTCCTCTGAGCTGGTCACGATCATATCATCCTCTCCCTCTTGAAAAGGATTTGTCCTCAAATCTGAATCTGCAACATAAGGAAGCAAGTCAGAAACGTTGAAAGCATCAGAAACATCATACTTACCTTGAAGATCAATCTGATAGGCATTGTTGTTGATTCTTTTGATGACTGCGAATGGTCCATCAACTCTGGGTATTAGCTTGTTCTTTCGCTCAGCTGGAAATCGCTCCTTTCTCAGATGGATCCACACCAGATCTCCTTCTTCGAAAATCAGCTCCTTTCGTCCTTTGTTGGCATGCTTCTCATACTGCTTTGTCTTCTTCTCGATGTTCTCCTTAGCCTTAGCATGTATTCGTCGGACCTGTTCAGCTTTCTCCTTGCCATTCAAGCTGCATTTTCCACTTAAAGGCAAAGGGATCAAGTCTAGAGGTGATTGTGGATTAAACCCATATACAATTTCAAAAGGAGAAAAGAGAGTAGCGGAATGCTTAGCGTGATTGTAAGCAAACTCGACATGAGGCAGACACTCTTCCCAAGTCTTGAGGTTACTTTTCACCAAAGTCCTTAGAAGTGTGGACAACGTTCTATTCACCACCTCGGTCTGTCCATCGGTCTGAGGATGACACATAGTCGAGAATGAGAGCTTTGTTCCCAGCTTAGCCCAAAGCGTTCGCCAAAAATGTCCTAAGAACTTCGTGTCTCGATCTGAAACGATGACCTGTGGCATTCCATGCAATCTTACTTCTTCCCTGAAAAACTAGTTAGCTACATTCACAGCATCATCTGTCTTGTGGCTAGCGATGAAGTGGGCCATCTTGCTAAACCTGTCAACAACTACAAAAATAGAATCTCTACCATTTCTGGTTCGAGGTAAGCCAACTACAAAATCCATAGAGATATTAGTCCAAGGTTGAGAAGGAATAGGCAAAGGAGTATACAAAACATGAGGTTGAACTTTACTCTTAGCCATCTTACATACGACACATCTAGAACAGATTTTCTCAACGTCTTTCTTCATGTTCGGCCAGTAGAAGTGCTCTTGTAGCCCAAGAAATGTCTTTGTGACACCGAAATGTCCAGCTAATCCACCTCCATGAGCTTCTCGTACCAGTAGCTCTCGAATGGACCCTTGTGGTATGCACAATCGGTTACTGAAGAACAAGTATCCATCTTGTCTATAAAATTTCTCACAGGCAAACTTATAACATTTGGCATAGCTCTCAGAAAATTCAGTGTCAGATTCATAAAGATCTATAATGTGCTCAAATCCAATCAACTTTGATGTTAAAGTCGAAATAAGAGTGTACCTCCGGGATAATGCGTCTGCGACCACATTATCTATACGTTTTTTGTACTTAGTAATGTAGGGGAATGTGTCAATGAACTCCATCCATCGCCCATGTCTTTTGCTAAGTTTCTGCTGACCCTTGAGGTGCTTTAAAGACTCGTGATCGGTATGAATGACGAACTCCTTAGGCCATAGGTAATGCTGCCACGTCTGGAGAGCTCGAACCAATGCGTATAGCTCCTTGTCATACGTGGGATAATTCAGCGTTGATCCTCCTAACTTTTCGCTGAAGTAAGCGACGGGCTTCTTATCCTGCATAAGAACTGCTCCAATACCTACACCAGAAGCATCGCATTCAATCTCAAAAGTCTTAGTAAAATCAGGAAGTACTAGTAAGGGCGAATTGATAAGCTTCTCTTTAAGGGCTGTAAAAGCCTGTTCTTGCGCCTCTCCCCACTTGAACCCCACGTCTTTCTTGATTACTTCTGTTAAGGGCGCAGCTATGGAGCTGAAATCACGAACAAAACGCCTGTAGAATCCTGCTAAGCCATGGAAACTTCGGACTTCTCCAATATTCTTGGGTGTTGGCCACTCCTTGATAGCTTTTATCTTTTCTTCATCTACTTTAACTCCTCCTGCACTTACTACAAAGCCTAAGAAAACAATTTCGTTAGTGCAAAATGAACATTTAGATAAATTAGCAAAGAGAGATTGAGAGCGAAGAACATCAAGAACCGATCTGATGTGATCTAGATGTTCTTCCAAACCTTTACTGTAGATGAGGATATCGTCGAAATAAACCACTACGAACACGCCAATGAATGGTCTCAGGGCATGGTTCATTAATCTCATGAAGGTGCTGGGAGCATTGGTGAGACCAAACTGCATAACTAGCCACTCGTAGAGTCCTTGCTTTGTCTTGAACGCCGTCTTCCATTCATCCCCTTTCTTCATTCTGATCTGATGATACCCACTCTTCAAGTTTATCTTAGAGAAGATTATCCATCCATAGAGCTCATCCAGCATATCGTCTAGTTTTGGAATCGGATGCCTATACTTCACAGTGATGTTGTTGATAGCTCGGCAGTCTACACACATCCTCCAGGAACCATCTTTCTTAGGCACCAACAGAACTGGAACCGCACATGGACTCAAGCTTTCTTGGATATGTCCCTTGCTCATCAGCTCTTCCACTTGCTTCTGCAGCTCCTTAGTCTCTACAGGATTGGTTCGGTATGCTGGCCTGTTAGGTAAGGCTGATCCTGGTACGAAGTCAATCTGATGCTCTATCCCGCGAATTGGAGGTAGTCCTGGTGGAATTTCTACTTGAAAAACATCCTTGTATTCCTGCAAAATCTCAAACATAGCACTAGGAAGCTCCTGTGAAGGGTTAGTACTAACAAGGGATTCCTTGTACACAAACATAAAAGTAGTCATTTCAGGATCAAAGAGTTTAGAAAATTCACTGTGGTTTATGTAGAGGCTGTTGGCGACTTTCTCCTTCTCCTTGAGCTTCATCTGGATCTGATCTTGGTAAGTCTCGGTAAGCGTGATAGGTACGAGGGTAATTTTGCGACTTTTGAACTCGAACGAGTGCTTGTTGGTATAACCGTCGTGTATCACCCTACGATCTGATTGCCACGGTCTGCCTAGCAACACATGACTCGAACCCATGGGAATGACGTCACATAGAATCTCATCTTCATACTTCCCAATAGATAGAGAAACCATAACTTGCTGAGATACGGTCAAGGCTCCACTGTCATTCAACCACTGAAGCTTATACGGTCTTGGATGAGGAATAGTCTTGAGCTGGAGCTTCTTAACCATCTCTTCGCTTGCAGCATTAGTACAACTTCCTCCATCTATGATCAGGCTACAAACTTTTTCTTTAATGTAGCATCTCGTATGAAACAGGTTCTCTCGCTGACAAGTCTCTTCAGGTTGACTCTGAACACTCAAAGTCCTTCTGGCAACCAGCATCTCACCCACAGCAGCAGCTTCTTCCTCTTCCTCTAGTTCATATTCGGCCTCTGAGTCCTCTTGAGGAACTATCTCTCCTCCCTCTTGTAGCAAGAAAACCTTCTTGTTCGGACAATCTCGAGAGTAATGTCCCATTCCTTGACATGTGAAACACCTCACATTGCTGATAGAGGTACCACTTCTAGGTTTGAACTCAGCTTTAGCTTCTTCTTTAACTCCAGTAGAGGGTGGTTTGAAGTCCCTGGAGTAAGCTGGCTTGCTGATCTCCTTAGGCTTAGGTAGACTAGGCGTGAATGTGGACTTGATGATTCGCCTCTTGACTTGAGATTCCACCAATTCAGCCTTATGCACCATCTCTTGTATATCTGCGAAATCCTGAAGTTCCACCTTGTCTTGAATTTCTCGGTTAAGTCCTCCAAGAAATCTCGACATTACCATCTCTTCGCCTTCTCGTAAATCTGCACGAATGAGCAAAGTTTCCAATTCCTGATAATAATCTCGAACAGACTTCGTACCTTGGACGAGGCGCCTAAGCTTGTTGAGTATTTCGCGCTGATGATGCGCCGGAACGAACCGCTTCCTCATCTGTATAACCAGCTGATCCCAAGTAGTAATCGGAAGTTCCCTCAGGCGATTTCTGGTGACTCCCAACTGCTCCCACCATAGAAGCGCATACCAAAGAAATTCTGAAACGGCAATCTTCACCTTG
Source organism: Eutrema salsugineum (assembly GCF_000478725.1). Taxonomy (NCBI): domain Eukaryota; kingdom Viridiplantae; phylum Streptophyta; class Magnoliopsida; order Brassicales; family Brassicaceae; genus Eutrema; species Eutrema salsugineum. The sequence continues at coordinate 2,057,471 of NW_006256877.1, read as the reverse complement.
TTGAGCTCGTAAGTTCCTTGGACCAGAAAATTAGACTCCATCTTTCTTTCCCAATCTAGATAAGCTTCGGGATCATTAGTTCCTGATGTTGTGGTGTGTTGGGGGTGTCAAGTTTTACCCTAATTGAAATCAATAGCCGCAAGTGTACAGCTGATCGATTGTAGTACTTAGGGATCGAATCCACAGGGAAGGAGGATCTTTTCCTGCAAAAAGCCTTTGAAATAAGTTAAAGTAAGGAAGTCTAGAACAAAAACGGTTTTGTGGGGGGTTTGGTAGTGTGTTTAAAATGTAAAAACGAAATATTAAAAGAGAATACGGAAATTAAATGACGTAATAACTAAACTTAATGAAAATGACTAAAAATAATAAAAACGGATATTCTAATGCTTAAATGAAAATGAACCTAAAAAGGAAAGACAATATTGAACTAAAGCTTTAAAGAAAATCGGTGTAAAACAATGGAGAAGAAAGCGTTAGGCTTCAGGGAAGTTTTCTCAGGGGTACGAACGATTCAAAACATTGCTAGAGAGGAAATTTTGTAAGATCTTAGCTTAAACTTTTCGAACTGGAGTCACGGACGTATGAATACGCCACTGTCGTGATCATAGACCACTATCTCTCTCAACCCTGACCAGTAGGTTTCCATCTGGCCCTGGAAGAGAAGAGATGCATTATGTTTAAGATTCGTCCTAATTCACAAATCGCCCATAGGTAGGTTTCCACTCCTATGTTTGTTTTGCTCTCCCAAACTAGATCTGATACCTGATGAACACTTTCGTGTCACCAAGCATCTGGATCAGATTGTAGTTCATGACGCTACTCTCATGCAGTAAAAACGAATTCAGAAGAAAAAGTTCTAAGATTCAGCTCAATAGCCAATGGAATCCTCATCGAACATATAAATCCCCATCGAAAATCCCTTAATCCCAACAATAAAACTACTCAGACATAATGAACGACATCAAAGACATAGTATTAAGAAGTAGAATAGAAACCGAAATTGAAAAAGAAAGAACAAGGGTTCAAAAGAACAAATCTCTCTCTCCCTTAAAGGTAAAGCAAAAACAATAAAAGTATGAAGTAATGATAGATGGTATTCGGTTACACGATTTCTAGGGCTCCTAAGACATGTATTTATAGTGCTAAAGACCTCTCTGGACGTCACTTAGGGTTTCTCCAAATGTGGGCTTCAGAAATGGGCTTTTTGGGCTCGGAGGTTGAAGGCCGCGGTCGGGAGTGCTCTGACCGTGGGGAATGGGTGGTTTTCCGCGGTCGGGATGCTCCTGACCGCTGGAAAATGCTTGTTGGCCGCGGGTGGAAGTGCTTGCCGGCTGGTTTACGGGACAGCTTGCTCTTCGCGTATCTTTTGATTGAACCGTTGGATTGCCAAGCTGTAAATTGCACTGGAAAGCTGAAACTTCCATTTTTAAGGTCTCCAAATTTGAGCTGGATCAGACGGTGAGAAGGCCTTCAATCAGGGGTGAACTTCTGACGGTTTGACTCTGAGCTGAAATCTGGTTTTCTATCCATTTTGTTAAGCTTTTCCCTAAGTTACCTGAAAAGAGTCTTGGAACTAAAAATACTAGAAAAACATAATAAAAGTACTTAAAAGCAATTAAAAACATAGAAAAAGTATTTCAAAACGATCCATAAAAGTGGTCAAAATATGATGTTATCAACTCCCCTAGACTTAAACCTTTGTTTGTCCTCAAACAAAGCAAAAGCTTAAACTGGTTAAGTGAAAACAAAAATAGGAAATGCACAAATCTCATAGACATGAACTCCTAAACTAGGACCAAATCTCACAGGTGTTGGCCGCGGTCGCGTGACATGCTGGCCGACTTCGAGTGGCTCCGGGGCAAATAGAATATCTTGAGATCCAACCGTTGGAATGTCTCCAAACCAAGTGCATTTGAAAGCTGGTTGATTCTTCTATAAGTTGCCAATTTTGAGGGTGATCAGACGGTGAGAAGGTCTTCGTCTCTCCATGAGAGTTCTGACGGTCTGGATTTATCCAAAAGAGTCTTTTTGTTCCATTTTGTGCCTCTTTATCCCAAATTACCTGAAAAGTCTTTTAAAATCCGGAAACATAGAAATCCTTTGAAAACCTTTGAAAATGGAGTAAAAACACCTGTAAAAGATATTAAAGCGATCCATAAAAATGGTCAAAATCCGGTGTTATCAACTCCCCCAGACTTAGTCTTTTGTTTGTCCTCAAACAAAACAAAGGCTAAACCTCGGTGAGAGGTTTGAAAACGCAGATCTAAACAAAATCTTAGAGACCAAACTTCTAGACCAATATCAATTCGTATGCATCAATCGGGAATAGCCTAGAAAATTCTCACTAGCAATACAGGCATAACTAGTCCGTTAATCCGTCATGCGAAAATCTATGCACTAGGATCTAACTTCCAGTCAACTAGCTCTTAACATTCATTAAAAATCTCGGTGGTTCTCATCAAAGAAATTCTAGGCAAGGCAATCTAGGCTAGGTGTTAAAAAGGTTATTCTAGGGGTAAGGCTTAAAGTGTTTACGGGTTATCTGAAAATCTGGAAGATGCAGGATATTATGCAAAACCACAAGAGAGAGTTAAACTGTTGGTATCCACAGTTTTCAGTCACTTTCTTCTTGCCATAGATTCCTGGTCTTCTTCCTCAGGTTCTCTCCTAACTCCCCCAGACTTAGATTTTTGTAAATCTTTCAAAATCATAGCTCTTTAAACGAATACTGGTTGCTTTTTGCTCCACAATTTTTGACAATCTAAGACTCATTAGGCTTTTTGTTTCCCTTTCTCTTTTCACGTTTTTTTTTTTTTTTTTTTTTAAAGAGAAAGGGAACACCTTTAGATATAGAGTCTTAGAGAGCACAAAATTACCAGTCAATATCTGTCTTGTAAAGCTTCATGATGTTTTTGATACTCTTCCTTCCCAATTCCATTCAGTCTTCTTTGTGAGTGACTGAAAACTGCGTCGCTCCTCTTCTCTCCGACGTTTTTGCATATATCTGCTGATATAAACTAAAGAGAGAATGCATGAGGATTGAAAACAAGGGTTTCGGGTTTAGGGTATGGTACCAGATAAAGATAAACTGGTCATCTAGGACGACAAAGAGTGGTAAAAGTGAGGGTAAAAGACGTCCTAGATGTGTATGTCGATGCCTGCCTAAAATCAATGATGAGAAAATTAGATATCAATATTAAGTCCAAATAAAATGAGCTAGTATATCCTGTCAGAAAGAATCTCAACGAATAGAAGTCCTCTGGTGGGAGTTCGTAGTGCAAGTACTCTAGCTACCGCCTAGTCTAGTGCTAACCAAAAATGAGCTATCATGCATAGTGTAGAAGCGTGCAGGTCTAAATCATCATAGTTTTGCGTCAAACATTCCTGAAAAATAATTAATGTCGAATAGGTTACATATTAAAATTTAAAAAGTACTTGGAATTTAAAAACAAAAGCAAGAAAATGATTAGTACGGATAGACATCCTCCCCCAGAATTAAATCACACTGTCCCCAGTGTGAAAACGTTGGTGAGAAGATGGAGAATAAAAGCGAAATAAAATAAAAAGAAAAGAAAATGATGATAGAACCGTGATGGTATTGAAGTGCTGATCAATCACTCATCCTCCGATGTGTCGTCTGCGAACTGGTGCTGCTCCTGTAGGAAGGTGACAACGCGCTCAAAGCGTCGTCCCTATCTCTCAACTATGCGCTCCAGATCGGAATGAATGTGCGATGATGTAGATGATGAGGTGTGGCCGGTCGAAACAGATGGCTGAAAGTGAGCACGGGCCGCAGCTGCATCATGATTCGCCTTGGCCACTATGTATTGGCCAATGGTGAATTGTAGACGAGGTACAGATGGCAGAAAATCATCAGGTTCCGGAGTCCATCGAGGACGTCCTCTGTTACACAATCTCGGGATAGATGCTGAAGGCAAGCTGACTCGGTGCTCCTCAGTGCCAGTGCAATACTTGTAACCAAACCTGTCTGGATCGAAAGCGGCACGAGAGATAGTGTGATCGTGAGAGAGATAAAGTAGATCATACCAGACATCGGGAAGTGGCTCATCAGCTGAGAAAGCGAATCCTACAGCCTGTAGTATCGCTGTAATAGCACTCCCGAAAGCTGGAGTAGCGTCCTCGCAACCATGTAGATCATGCTTCACCTTTACCATATTCTGCGCTATGATCCAGGCAAAGCAAGCAAGTGGTGGGTCGTCCATAAACGGAATCTGAAGTGTAATGAGCTCAGTCTTCAAAACACCTCCCATGTTGGCTCTAGAGAAGATCGTGTGTGCTAAGAGTTTGTGCACAACTCTCACTGCTGGATGAGTAAGAAGGGCTGACTTCGATCTCCCGCTATCATAGAGTCCATGACCCATCTCTCTCCACAAGTTAAGATCAGGTTCATCTTTAAGGTAAATGCCATCAGTGTATGGAAGCTTAAAAGCTTCACAAACCTCAGAAATGGTGAGAGAATAAGGCTGTCCGCGGATAGAGAATGACAAGATGCCATCTGATGCTCTGGGGTTCCTCCTCTTCGTGTGGTGTAGTGTAATAGTCGCTAAGAATTCACGGAGTAGCTCAGGATAAGTCGAAAGGTTCAGCTCCGAGTAGGGTCTCAGCTTAAGTGCATCGATGTACCAGATCACATCCTCTCTGATTCCAAGCATCTCGAGTGTATGATAATCTATGCAAGGCGTGGGTTTGATGTTCAGCTTCTTGAAACGTCTTGCATAGTCCACTCTCGGGATTGTCTCCCTCCCAATGTATCGAATCTGTGGTGGCTCGGGAGCTGCTCGTGTTTCTCTTGAGTGCTGGAGCAATCTCATCACATAGTTTCTCCTTCTCGGTCTGGCTTGGTTCAGCATGTACTCTCCTAGAGTAGCATCATCGGGAATGTCCTCGGAGTTGCCACCAGTGCGACGGCTCCTTCGGGATCTGTTTTGGTCCATTTTTCTGCAAAACGAAATGTGATATGTCTACATCTTACATCATTTAGGTTGCATTATAGAGTCCTCATCATGTGTTTTCTCATGTAAATTGAGTCTTTAGGCGTCAAAATAGGATTTAGGGCTTGCATTAGGTCCCAAAGAGTTTTGCATGTTTTGAAGTCTTTATCAGGAGCTTTGGAGACCAATTGGAGCCTAAGAAGAGGAACGGGAAAGAAAACTGTCGACTTCTACATTGTCGAGACGAGAGATGCAACATATCCAGTGATTCTGGGATGGTCTTTTCTAGCCAATTGATAGATAAGACTTTTAAGGGTCTCAGGGCTATCAATCCCCTTGTCAATGTAGTACAAAGAGGTTTATCAATCCAGATGTGGTGTTAGACACTAAGCTATATGATCAAGTTCTTAATTCAAGCAAACAAGAATAGGTTTTGATTAATCTAGAGACAACTATAAACATAAACAGGTTTAAAGACAAATGACAATGACAAATGATGTGAATATGATATGATGGAGGCATGAGATTCTAGACATGATAGTTGGTTAGGGTACCTTGGTGTTAAACTAGAAATGCTAATGACAATGATGAGACATGATTCAAATGATTAAGAACTCTAATCTAGGTTAATCCTCTCATGAAGGTATTAACCCCTATACTAATCCATTTTCAAACCAAATTCCCATTTGTGAAACATGAATCAATATGCATTAACAAACAGCTCTTAATGATCATTCAAGCATTTAACAAATCATTCCCATGATGAAAAATTACTTAAACCTCTAACACAACTCTTTCAGGAATTTCATCAAACACTTTTGGTGCATGAAATTCCCAGAATCTAGATCTCAAGTGATTATCAAGGATTTAGCATAGAGAACAGCTGTTTAGAGAGATGAATCAATGAATCTAGCCCTAAGCACTCCTAATCTAACACTTTAGCACCCTAACCTACACATCTAGAACCTCATTAAGGTGACTACTCACTAATCATACTAATCTCTCTTAAACTTTTGCAAGTTGAGTAGATTAGCATGATTAATGATGAGAAATGGAGATGGAGATGATAGATTCAAAAGAAAACAGCTTTAAACACCCAGATCTCCTTAAACTCTCTTGATTAAACACTCAAATAAAGATATTTCTCTTCTTAATGGAGTCTTTTCACCAAAGAGGCAAGAGACAAAGGGAATAAAACTTAGTTCTCCCCCAAAAAACCCTAAAAAGTATTTATACCTTCTTAAAAACGAACCGGGTCAGCCCGGAACAAACCGGGTCCTGACCCGGCTTTAATGGATAAAGTGGGAAAAGCTGCGGGTCGGTTCAGTATGTCCCAGGCCGCACACCTAAGTCGCAGTAGATGAAGACTTGTCTTGTGAGGCTTGAATCACCTTGTCGGAGCCGCACGCCTATCTAGGAGTAAATTGCGAGTGTTTCTGCGGCATGGTCTCCTTCCTCTCCAACTCGCAGGGCTGAGCCGGTTTCTGGGGGATGTAGAAACTGTGCGGGTTGGTCTCTATTGCACTTAGGTCGCAGGCTCAAGTCGGAGTGAATTCCGAGTGATCGTGCGGCATAGATCCAGGCGCGGATGACTCGCATGCCTAAGTCGCACGATTGTGGACTTAGCATTTCTCTTGCTCGGGAGCTCCAGACCTCTTCCAGTGATAGTTTACCCGCACATTTCAACTCGCAGCATCAGCATTCAGGTGTTCATCTTCAGGCCTGCGGGTTAACCAAGTCGCAAGACCATCTCGCAGCATCCAGAGCAGCTTAGATCACTTCGCATTCCGGAGAGTGTAACTCCTGTGATACTTGTCCGAATTGAATGATTTCGGTTGCAGAAGACAGAGGACTCATTTATCTCCAACTTTTGTGAAGGAAGTTTCAGTGCTTGGGAGGTGGAAGGCTTCCTGGAGGGCACATCTTTGCAGTGCATGTATACGACCAGAGAGAGGCGTCTAGACATGTGTCCATTCCGGAGGCCGTATCTTCCTGCTCATAGATCCGAATTGAATGCTCTTGGACGTTCTGGAAAGAAAACTCAAATGTCTCTGATTCTCATGAAGGACCCGGAAGCTGAATCGGCCTGGAAGTGCACCGTCCTTCGCATCCTTCAGAACTGATCTGCTCGGTCCGGAATACCTGCGAGACAGGGGTTTCTTCCGACGAGCTTATCTCTCTGCTCACGCGTCCGAATTCTACGATTCCAATTGCTATGAGACCGTGCTTCAATGCTCTCCAACTTCTATGAAGGACCCGCCATCTGAATCGGACCGGAAGGCTCCCCGGACAGGTGATTTCTGAGACTCGTTCGCACCCGGAGATTTTGGCCGATATACTTAATTCGCGGTACGTGAAAATGGCCGGTAAAGCTTCCCGCGGTACATGAAAATGGCCGGTAAAACCTTCCTGGCCAGCGAGAATGGCCGATAACCTCCATAGACTCAAGTTTTCCACTTTTTCAAGCTCTGCTCACCATTCCACCTCCTGGATTCATCTTTTCAGCTCCATAATCACCTGATAGACACTCAAAACATGCAAAGACTCATTGGGACCTAATGCATCTCCTAAGTTCTAAAACAAACCCTAAGGACCTAAAATACATGAAATAAAACATGATTTGGAATGATTTATGCAACCTAAATGATGCAAATTATGAACATATCAACTCCCCCACACTTGTCCTTTGCTTGTCCTCAAGCAAAAAGAGCAAATGAGAGAAAGAGATTGTATGCAATGGGAGTTCACATTTTCTTTTTGAGAGAAGTGATCACAATGAGAATTCAAGTTCATGCTCAATTATGCAATGCAAAGCCATACTCAGATATATGTCAACTCAGCAAGGAATCTCCACAAGTTCTTCTCTCTCTCAACTCTTTCACATTCATTAAGCTTTTATCAGGTGGATCTCATGATGCAAGGTTTAAACAAGCTGGCTTGGCTAGGGAGAGGCTATGAGATTAAAATGATCTCATCAGTGTTCAAGTGGGTTAAATGCAGCAAAGGGATCTCTCTATGAATGATCAAACTTTGGCAGAATGCTAAAGGTAAAAAGCAACCTATGCATACAAGGGCAAAGACTCATCACTCCCCACCCTCTACTCAAAGCTTCCTCTCTTGCTCAAAGACCTCACTTTTCACACTCATTTTTCTCTCACTAGGGGATTTGTTCTTCACTTTCACTCTCAAGTCTTGGAACTCAAACTTTACACAGCTCTTTTTCTTTTACAACTTCTAGCCTCTTCTTTCTTTCTTATCAAAACATTTGAGCTTTTGGCTTCTTTTCTTTCTTTTTCACTTAGAGGCTAGATTTTTCTTTTCAACAAACCAGAGCTCACTTTCTCAAAACACCAAGACTGACTTCTTTTTCTTTCATTCCCCTAGTTATTTTCACTCTCTCTTTCCACTCATCTCACCTTTTTCCACTCACCAAAAAGTCTTTTCCCCCACACTTATTCCTCGCCAAAACTCTCAGTTCCTTGATGTTGGAACACAGCACTCAATGAGACCTGCCCTTGTCGCTCTAAACCTAACACTTTCTGCTAAGTTTGATCCAAGGTGGCCTTTCAATTCACACACAAACATTGGCTTAAAAGAAGGATGGGTTCAAGGTGTGGGAACTGATCCATGATGTGGATTCAGCTACTTGAGCTAAGGAAAAGAGTGGTAAAAACAGTGGTTCTAGCTCAAGTATGTATATTGGTTTCCACAAGCTTTTTCAAACAATGCATCACAAGATATTTTCAGGTCAAGTTCAAGGTTTCCACTTAATTAGAGTTGAGTTCAATTCAAACTTGCTTCTCAGATTCAAATCATTTCAGACTTCGCAAGCATAGAAAAAGATTCACAAGCATATTCAATTCAAGTTCTCAAAGTGATGTACTCTCTAGAAAACCTATCATTACTCCTTGCAAGATGCAACCTATATGCAAATGCAATCTAGACTCAATCTTAAAAATGAGAATGCAACTACATGATCATTTTTTTGTGAAAATTTTTCAGATTTTTCCATTTTTTTTTTTTTTTTGGTTTTTATATGCACTTAGATGACTATGCAACTAGAATGTGACTCAAGACTCAAAGTGTAAAATGAGAAAATAGAAAACATGGTTAGTAAAGGATGAAACTCCTCCCCCACACTTAAATAACACAGTCCCTTGTGTTATAAAAGTATGAGAAAGAAGTGAAACCAAAGCAAACAAGCAAAATGCAAAAGGAAAAAAAAAAAAAAAAAAAAAAAAAAAAAAAAAGTCTACATGCTATTTACAAGGTTTTGAGTGTTACCTAGTGGCTGTTGAAATCAGACCCCAATGAGTAGGAGGGGTTCGATGTGTGGCCTGACGGTGTTTCCCAAGAATGGTGGCTGGCTTCATCACTCCCGTCGTCAAGATCTACCCAAGTGGTTCCATATGCGACCAAGGCTGTGCAGTTCATGGAACTCTCCCCAACTTCCTCTCTGTTTCTTGGTGAAACTGGTGCTGGAGCCCCACCTTTGCAAGGGTTTTCAAGCTTCTTGATCCTCTTCTTCATCTCCTTGATGCACTTGGCCATCTTGTGGATGGTTTTGTCTTGGTACTTGCACCATTGTTGGAGAATACCAATCTTCTGTTGAGCTCTGAACCCTGAAGTGCCTGGTTCCTCCCAGTTGTAATCATCAAAGTGATATCTGTTTCCACCAAAACGTTTTTGAGGTGGAGGCAGATCAGCATCGTGAGCACCAGCTGCACTTGTGGTAGCATCTTCAGCGGTTGCTTTCTTTCCCTTGGAGGCTTCTTCTCTGCAAGCTTGCCTGTACGTGAGGATTGGTGGATCAGTTTGGACATTGTACAGCTCTTCCTTCAGCAAGAAGAAGTGAATGTTCCTTTTAACTTGGACTGTGGTGATGGAGGGATTGGGTAGGAGAACTTGGGCTGGCTCACTGATGAGTGTCTTGAAGTTGTAGACTGCCTTGGTACCCACTCTTCCTTGGAGAAAGCCAATCCTACACAAATGTGCTTCATTAATCAGATCAAACTTTGCCTTGTTCTCCTTGAATCTATACCCCATGGCTTTCAAGATCTTTGTTACCACCCATCCATGGGTCAGCTTTGCATCTTTGTTTGTAGAATCCCACATGCACTTTTTGTAGAACATCAAAGACCTTGCTAATTGAGATGCAAGGCAAAGTGGGTATTCATACCCTACATAGGGTTCCCCATCTTCATGTGTTGGCATCAGCGGCCTCAGCCCTACACCCAGAAGCAGCAGATCTCCTTTGTGAACTCTTCCAACATCAATCTTGAAGTAGAAGCTGTGAGAGAGAATCTTGTGTACATATCTCAGAACTGGATTCCTTATCCAAGAGGCCTTAGCTGTTCCAGCTGTGTACTTCCCAGAAGCAATTGATCTCCATAGAAGTTGTATCTCATCTTTTCTGAGATTGACCGAGTTGGAGAGAAATTCATTTCTAGGTGTTGAAAACTCAAAGATCTTACTCAATTCTCTGAATGACACTGAATATTCCTTCCCTTTCACAGTAAACTCCACATGTCCAAGCCCATCTCCTTGAATGATTCTTGAATCCCTTGGGTAGTAAATGAAAGCTTCAAAGGAGGCCAAGAACTCTTGGGACTCTTGCTCATAAGCGATTTCTCTCATCTCCAAAAGTGACTCAACACCCATGTTCCCAAGCAAAGTCTTGACATCTTCATAGAGGCCGATCTTCTTCAGAAAGTCCAAATCAGGGAATCTCCCTTGCTGGATCTCTATCTGCTGAAACTTAGCCAGATAATCAGGTGTTTCTGGTTCAGTTTTCTTGAACTTTTTTGATCCCTCTTCATTGGTGCCTTGGGAACCACCAGCTGAGCTGCCGGAGTCGCTTTCAGTCTGTTCACTCTCAGATACCACAGCCAACTGTTTCCCCTTTTTCTTGGAACCAGAAGCAACCACCAAAGCTCTTCCTTCAGGCCTTGTCCTTTTTGGCGCTGGATCACACTTTCCTTGCTTTGTAGTATTCTTTGCACCTTGACCTTTGTTTCTTGGCTTTGAAGTTCCTGAGACCAAACCTTTGCCTTTTGATGCAGGGCCCTTCTTCTTGGCCAAAGAGTTGGTTCTTTCAGTCATCTTGGGATTAAGATGCAACAAGTTCGAAATGCAATCAGGATGATGTTAACAACTCAAAAAATTTTGAAAAAAATTGTTGCAACAATTTTCAAAATTCAAGAACAGGTAATTACAAACAAAGTGCTCTGTTTTCCAAGACTATCTAGCACCCTAGCATTTATAAAAATAATCCCAAGGTCTAAAACAACCTATCAAAATCGATTCCACACTTTAAAGTTCAAAAAAAAATCACCATTGAAGAACATGGAAAGAGATGAGTTTCAACAGGGCGAAATACCTTGGGATTAAGATGCAACAAGTTCGAAATGCAATCAGGATGATGTTAACAACTCAAAAACGAGCTCAGAGCACTTTGAATCAACAATTTTGGTGGAGAAATGAGAGAGATATGGTGAAAACAATGGAGAGAAAAGTGAGAGATAGTTGCAAACTCGGGTTTGTAGTGAGGAAGAGAGAGTGTGGGGTAGGGTCAAGCCTCTGGACTGGTGGTCAATAGATCTATTTTGACCAGTCAAGGCTTTGACCCATCCTTTTCTCATTGACCGGCCTCCTTTCTCTCTTTTGTGCGTCCGGGAACTGTCGGGATCGAGCTGTGTGACCGTCTCGGTGTAGAACCGGAAGAAATTTCGTGCGGCCTGGTCATCCTCTGCTCTGACCCGCACAACCATCCCGCAGCTTTTGTTACTTAGGCATTCTGGCCGTTCTCTTCATGCTGCGGCCTGGTCATCCTCTGCTCTGACCCGCGCAACCATCCCGCAGCTTTTGTTACTTAGGCATTCTGGCCGTTCTCTTCATGCTGCGGCCTGGTCATCCTCTGCTCTGACCCGCGCAACCATCTCGGAGTAAATTCCGAGTCTTTCTGCGGCCTGGCCATCTTTCTTCTGACCCGCGCTCCTATCCCGCAGCTTTTGGGACTTAGGCATTTTGGGTTTCCCTTCTTTCTGTGCGGCCTGGCCATCGTTCTTCTGAGCCGCATAACCATCCCGCAGTAAATTCCGAACGATCGTGCGACTTAGACTCCTTGGGTTTCAGGCCGCAGCACCAGGTCGCACGGTTTAACACTTAGAACCCTCGGCCTTCTTCTTTTTGGTGCGGCTCAGCGTCTACGCTCCTAGGTCGCACGCCCAGGCCGGAGTAAATTCCGAACCTTGCTGCGGCCTGGGCTCTTCTCTTCTGACCCGCACTCCTAGGCCGCAGCTTTTGGGACTTAAACGTTTTTCTGGCCTTAAACACTTCTCTCAGCTCTCTCACATGCTTCTTTCCATTCATCACTGAGCTATGTCCTCCAAAGATCACTTAGTACCTGAGACCAACTCACAAAACCCATCAGAAAGTTCTAAAACATAAAAGAAAAGAGAAGAAATCAGAAGAACTATGTACAAAGATAAGCTTGGGGTGTCTCCCAAGAGCACTTTGTTTAAAGTCTCTAAGTTTGACTTTGAGAACCTGGTTAACAGGCTGGTGGATCAAGAAGAGGAACTGATGTAGCTTCCTCTTTCCCTTGTGAAACTAAGTAATGCTTGACTCTCTGTCCATTCACCACAAATTCCTGACCATTTTTTCCTTCCAAGACAATGGCACCATAAGGCCTCACTTCAAGAACTTTGAAAGGTCCAGACCACCTAGACTTAAGCTTTCCTGGAAACAACTTAAGTCTGGAGTTGAAAAGCAAGACCAAATCACCACACTTGAACTCTCTCTTTAAAATCTTTTGGTCATGCAGGACTTTGGTCTTCTCCTTATAGATCTTTGAGCTTTCAAAAGCCTCAAGCCTAATCTCCTCAAGCTCATGGAGTTGCATGATTCTTTTCTCCTGAGCTGTTTTGATATCAAAGTTTAGAAACTTCACAGCCCACATAGCTTTGTACTCCAACTCCACAGGAAGGTGGCAGCTCTTCCCATATAGCAGACTGAATGGTGATGTTCCAATTGGAGTTTTAAAGGCAGTCCTGTAAGCCCATAATGCATCATCCAGCCTTTTGCTCCAATCTTTTCTGGTTGAGCTGACAGTCCTTTCCAGAATGGCCTTGATTTGTCTATTAGATACCTCCACTTGGCCACTAGTTTGGGGATGATATGGAGTAGCTATCTTGTGTTTAACTCCATGCTTTCTCAATAAACCTTCCAGAGTCTTGTTCAAAAAGTGGGATCCTCCATCAGAAATGACAACCCTTGGAACTCCAAACCTTGGAAATATGATGCTCTTAAACAGCT
>NW_006256877.1:2040833-2043598 GCF_000478725.1 Eutrema salsugineum | reverse complement strand
TCTTTTGTCCCAAGTACTGCTCCAACAGCAAAGTCAGAAGCATCTGTCATGACCTCAAAAGGTAGGGACCAGTCTGGTGCCTGACTATTGGTGCACTAACCAATGCCTCCTTGATCAACTTAAAGGCTTCTTCACATTCAACATCAAAGATGAAATCCACCTCCTTGCACAACAGTCTTGTTAAGGGCCTGGCAATCCTTGAGAAGTCCTTTATGAATCTTCTATAAAACCCTGCATGACCCAGGAAGCTCCTTATCCCTTTAACTGAAGTGGGGGTTTGCAGATTCACCATAACCTCCACCTTTGCCTTATCAACCTCAATGCCCTTTTCAGAGATCTTGTGCCCAAGAACTATCCCTTCTTGCACCATGAAATGACACTTCTCCCAGTTCAGCACCAAGCTGTGTTGCTCACATCTCTCCAACACCTGTGTCAAATTAGAGAGACAATCCGAGAAGGAGGAGCCATAGACACTAAAGTCATCCATGAACACCTCAACTTTCTCTTCAATAATGTCAGAGAAAATGTGCATCATACACCTTTGAAAAGTAGCCGGTGCATTACATAAACCGAAAGGCATTCTCCTATAAGCATAAGTGCCATAAGGGCATGTGAATGTTGTTTTCTCTTGATCTCTTGGATCTATGGGAATTTGGAAAAATCCAGAGTACCCATCGAGAAAACAAAAATAAGGATGATTAGCTAACCTTTCAAGCATTTGATCAATGAATGGTAAAGGAAAATGATCTTTTCTAGAAGCAGAATTCAATTTCCTATAGTCAATGCACATGCGGTGGCCAGTTATGGTTCTTTGAGCTATGAGTTCATCCTTATCGTTTTTCACCACTGTGATCCCACCTTTCTTGGGCACAACATGAACAGGAGATACCCATCTTGAGTCAGAGATTGGGTAAATTATTCCTGCCTCAAGAAGCTTTAGTATCTCCTTCTTAACCACTTCCCTAAGGTTGGGGTTAAGTCTACGTTGGTGCTCAATAGAGGACATAGATTGGTCCTCTAGGTGGATCCTATGGGTGCAGATGTCAGGAGAGATCCCTCTAATATCAGCCAAAGAATACCCTATGGCTCTCCTGAACTTTCTTATTTCATTCAGCAATGCACTCTCTTGGTCCTCTAATAGGCTATCATTGATGATGACAGGATATGTGGAGTTTAGTCCTAAGAAAGCATACCTGAGCCCTGTTGGTAGAGGTTTGAGCTCAACAGAGGGTGCATCAGCCTCATTCCAGTCCTGGTCCAAGCTGCTTTGGCTGGTGACTGATTCTTGGATTGCAAAAACCTCAGTGCCATTCTGTTCCAGCTCCACAAACCTTGTTTCAGGACCCAGCTCTCTTGCATTGTCCAGATACAGCTTATACCCTTCACTTGCTTCAGCCAAGAGCCCATTGTCTCCTTGTTCTTGAGTCAGAGTAGCTTGAAGAGGATCCTCTGTGTTCAGCTCCTCAAGCAACTCATCAGCCAACTGATCCATTGTCTCTACATAGAAACATTGACCTTCAATGGTGGGCTTCTTCATCATCTCATTCACATCAAACTTGAGCTTTTCAGACCCAAGTTGAAGCTCTATTATCCCACCTCTCACATCAATAATAGCTCCTGCAGTGGCTAAGAATGGTCTGCCCAAGATAAGAGGATCTACTGGCTCTTCATCCATCTCCAGCACAACAAAATCTGTTGGAACCTCAAAACCACCTATCTTGACAGGTAGATCTTCCAACATACCAACAGGCAATCTAACTGATCTATCTGCAAGGATAAGAGAAATCTTTGAAGGTTTGAAAACTCTAAAGCCCAGCTTCTGTGCTATGGAGAATGGCATCAAGCTGACTGATGCTCCTAAATCACAAAGACATCCAGAGAATAGAAGAGGTCCAATGGCACAGGGGAGTGTGAAGCTCCCTGGATCAGTTAACTTCCTTGGAATGGACTTCCTCTGAATGATAGCACTGCATTCATGACTTAGTACTACCATGCCTTGAAGCTCTTTTGTCTTGTTCAGAATAGCATCCTTCAAAAACTTCCCCATCTTTGGCATCATTAAGAATGCATCAATGAGAGGCATTGTGAGTGGTGTCTCTTTGAGTGCCTTCTCAAATACAGCTCTTGCCTTGTCCACTAGTTGCTTCTTAAATCTCCCTGGAAATGGGAGCTTGGGTTGGTATGGAGGTGGTGGCACATACTTCTTCTCTGGTTCTGGTTCCTTTGCTACCTCTTTACCCTTTTCTGACCTTGGTTTCTCAGCAACTTGATCATCCTTTAAGGCTGCCTCCCCCTCAGGTTGATCATTGTCCTCAATGATCACATTGTTGTTCTCAATACCAGGTAACTCCTTGCCACTCCTCAGTGTTATGGCCTTGGCATATTCCTTGGGGTTGGGTTCTGGTTTTCCAGGTAGGTGACCTTGGTTCCTTGAGCTTGATGCCTGGTTTTGCTTCAGTTCCTTGATTTCCTGCTGCATAGTCTGTTGACCCTGAAGTAGTTGTTGCAGAATACCAACCATATCTGTACCCATCTGTGGCTGCTGTTGAACCATTGGTGGCTGAAACTGTTGTTGAACCGGCGCCTGCTGTTGGAACTGTGGTGGACCAAACCCTGGTGGTGCCTTTGGCTGCTGTGAAGTGTAACCAGTGCCCTGAAATGGTTGCTGTTGCTGACCAAAACTCTGATTCTGACCAAATTGATTCTTGGGTTGGAATGACCCTTGAAAGTTGTGCTTGGGAACAAAGTTCTTTGGAGCTTGAGAA
>NW_006256877.1:2036702-2040733 GCF_000478725.1 Eutrema salsugineum | reverse complement strand
CCCCTATACAGTGTGCTGAGAAGAGAAGCCTCACTAAACCCATGGTGTGGGCATTGGTTTGTGTAGCTCCTGAATCTCTCATATGCTTCACCAAAACTTTCATTGCTGTGCTGAGTGAAGCTAGAGATTTGGTTTCTCAGTTTTGCAGTTCTTGAGGTGGAGAAGAACTTAGATAAGAAGGCTTGCTTGCATTGCTCCCAGGTTTGAATGGAGCCTCTTGGAAGATTCTTCTCCCATTGATGAGCTTTGTCACCAAGACTGAATGGGAATAGTCTTAGCTTAAAGCTGTCTTCTGAAACTCCATTAATCTTGGTCAGATCACACACCTTATCAAACTGGTCCAAGTGTTCCAAGGGATCTTCCATTGCTAACCCATGGAACTTTGAGTTCTGGACCATATTCAGCAATGATGCTTTCACTTCAAAGTTGTTGTTTTGCACAGGTGGTGCCTGAATACCAGCTCCATACTGATGAGCATTGGCCCTGTCATTCTCGCCAACATATATTTGGGGTTGCTCATATCTTCTTTGTTGTGGTTGGAAAGGGTGGGGTTGGTGGTGCACCTGGTGTCTTTGTTGAACATTGGCCTGATGCCTCTGTTGATGAGCCTGAGCTTGTCCCTGGTGGACATAGGCTTGTTGGTGGTGCACCTGTTCCTGCTGAACATTGCCTTGGTGAAACCCCTGACCAATTCCAATACCAGCTCCCTGACCTTGAGCCTGTTGCTCCTGAACTGGTTGTTCTATATCTACCCCGTGATCTCCTTGGTCTGCCATCTCAGTCTGATCAAGTTGTCTACCACGTCTGTCTCTTCTCCTCCTTGGTACCAGAAGGTTGATGTTGTCGTTTAGAGGAAAAGGAGGACCGCAGCTTCTTGATCTAGACCTGGTGTTCATATACCTGAAATCACAAACAGAAATTGAAAGGAATCAGTAAAAACAAGAAAGTAAGCACTTGATCTCAAGAACAGATCAGAGCTTAATGCTAATCAAACCACAATTTGGCAACGGCGCCAATTGATAGATAAGACTTTTAAGGGTCTCAGGGCTATCAATCCCCTTGTCAATGTAGTACAAAGAGGTTTATCAATCCAGATGTGGTGTTAGACACTAAGCTATATGATCAAGTTCTTAATTCAAGCAAACAAGAATAGGTTTTGATTAATCTAGAGACAACTATAAACATAAACAGGTTTAAAGACAAATGACAATGACAAATGATGTGAATATGATATGATGGAGGCATGAGATTCTAGACATGATAGTTGGCTAGGGTGCCTTGGTGTTAAACTAGAAATGCTAATGACAATGATGAGACATGATTCAAATGATTAAGAACTCTAATCTAGGTTAATCCTCTCATGAAGGTATTAACCCCTATACTAATCCATTTTCAAACCAAATTCCCATTTGTGAAACATGAATCAATATGCATTAACAAACAGCTCTTAATGATCATTCAAGCATTTAACAAATCATTCCCATGATGAAAAATTACTTAAACCTCTAACACAACTCTTTCAGGAATTTCATCAAACACTTTTGGTGCATGAAATTCCCAGAATCTAGATCTCAAGTGATTATCAAGGATTTAGCATAGAGAACAGCTGTTTAGAGAGATGAATCAATGAATCTAGCCCTAAGCACTCCTAATCTAACACTTTAGCACCCTAACCTACACATCTAGAACCTCATTAAGGTGACTACTCACTAATCATACTAATCTCTCTTAAACTTTTGCAAGTTGAGTAGATTAGCATGATTAATGATGAGAAATGGAGATGGAGATGATAGATTCAAAAGAAAACAGCTTTAAACACCCAGATCTCCTTAAACTCTCTTGATTAAACACTCAAATAAAGATATTTCTCTTCTTAATGGAGTCTTTTCACCAAAAAGGCAAGAGACAAAGGGAATAAAACTTAGTTCTCCCCCAAAAAACCCTAAAAAGTATTTATACCTTCTTAAAAACGAACCGGGTCAGCCCGGAACAAACCGGGTCCTGACCCGGCTTTAATGGATAAAGTGGGAAAAGCTGCGGGTCGGTTCAGTATGTCCCAGGCCGCACACCTAAGTCGCAGTAGATGAAGACTTGTCTTGTGAGGCTTGAATCACCTTGTCGGAGCCGCACGCCTATCTAGGAGTAAATTGCGAGTGTTTCTGCGGCATGGTCTCCTTCCTCTCCAACTCGCAGGGCTGAGCCGGTTTCTGGGGGATGTAGAAACTGTGCGGGTTGGTCTCTATTGCACTTAGGTCGCAGGCTCAAGTCGGAGTGAATTCCGAGTGATCGTGCGGCATAGATCCAGGCGCGGATGACTCGCATGCCTAAGTCGCACGATTGTGGACTTAGCATTTCTCTTGCTCGGGAGCTCCAGACCTCTTCCAGTGATAGTTTACCCGCACATTTCAACTCGCAGCATCAGCATTCAGGCGTTCATCTTCAGGCCTGCGGGTTAACCAAGTCGCAAGACCATCTCGCAGCATCCAGAGCAGCTTAGATCACTTCGCATTCCGGAGAGTGTAACTCCTGTGATACTTGTCCGAATTGAATGATTTCGGTTGCAGAAGACAGAGGACTCATTTATCTCCAACTTTTGTGAAGGAAGTTTCAGTGCTTGGGAGGTGGAAGGCTTCCTGGAGGGCACATCTTTGCAGTGCATGTATACGACCAGAGAGAGGCGTCTAGACATGTGTCCATTCCGGAGGCCGTATCTTCCTGCTCATAGATCCGAATTGAATGCTCTTGGACGTTCTGGAAAGAAGACTCAAATGTCTCTGATTCTCATGAAGGACCCGGAAGCTGAATCGGCCTGGAAGTGCACCGTCCTTCGCATCCTTCAGAACTGATCTGCTCGGTCCGGAATACCTGCGAGACAGGGGTTTCTTCCGACGAGCTTATCTCTCTGCTCACGCGTCCGAATTCTACGATTCCAATTGCTATGAGACCGTGCTTCAATGCTCTCCAACTTCTATGAAGGACCCGCCATCTGAATCGGACTGGAAGGCTCCCCGGACAGGTGATTTCTGAGACTCGTTCGCACCCGGAGATTTTGGCCGATATACTTAATTCGCGGTACGTGAAAATGGCCGGTAAAGCTTCCCGCAGTACATGAAAATGGCCGGTAAAACCTTCCTGGCCAGCGAGAATGGCCGATAACCTCCATAGACTCAAGTTTTCCACTTTTTCAAGCTCTGCTCACCATTCCACCTCCTGGATTCATCTTTTCAGCTCCATAATCACCTGATAGACACTCAAAACATGCAAAGACTCATTGGGACCTAATGCATCTCCTAAGTTCTAAAACAAACCCTAGGGACCTAAAATACATGAAATAAAACATGATTTGGAATGATTTATGCAACCTAAATGATGCAAATTATGAACATATCACTGGTCGGAAACCTCGACCAAAATGTTTACCGGACGCTCATTACCGGCCAAAAACCTTACCGATCGGCCAGAATCGAGTATCGAGTGCAAAAAATACCACGGGATAAGTTTTTGACCGAGGCAAGGATTTTTACGACCAAAAAGCTTACCGCGGTACACAGCCCTCGGCCATTTTCCTTACTGCGGGAAGGTTTTTACGACCAAAAGTTGTCCTTGCCCGCGCAATTCAGAAATCAGCAATCCGGGAAAACTTCCGGTCCGAATCAGTTGGCGGGGTCTTCACCAAAATTGGAGATAATCAAGCAAAGATTCCAGAACAGTTGGAATCATCCAATTCGGACAAGTGGAGAGAAAGATATGGCTTCCGGAGAATTCACCAGCATTGCGCGTACCCAAGAACTGAACGGTGAACTTCAAAGATCATGGCGGACGGGGCCCCTCCTGTCCGAACCAGCTTACCCGGTCTTCATCAAAGTTCGAGATCCATGGAAGATCTTCTCAGAGCATTTGGAATCGCTCAATTCGGAGCAAAGGTTTGGAAGATAGGGTCTCCGGAGTTCACATCGGTCTAAAAGTCTATTTTCCGTTAATTTCAATGCGGCGCAAAGATGTGAAATCCAGGAAGCCTTCACTCCCCAAGG
>NW_006256877.1:2023814-2024651 GCF_000478725.1 Eutrema salsugineum | reverse complement strand
GTTTAAATGGGTACTCCAACGTGGTTCTTTCAAATACCTATAGACCCCCGAGATCAAGAGAAAACGACATTCACCTGCCCTTATGGCACTTATGCTTATAGAAGAATGCCATTCGGTTTGTGTAATGCACCGGCCACTTTTCAAAGATGTATGATGCACATTTTCTCAGATCTAATTGAAGAGAAAGTTGAGGTGTTTATGGATGACTTCTCCGTATACGGCTCCTCTTTCTCCGAATGTCTTGCTAATCTTTCTCAGATTCTCAAACGATGTGAGGAGCATAGGCTTGTCTTGAACTGGGAGAAGTGTCATTTCATGGTCCAAGAAGGCATTGTCTTGGGACACAAGGTATCAGAGAAAGGCATCGAGGTGGATAAGGCCAAGATCGAGGTGATGGTGAACTTACAAGCCCCAAATTCTGTGAAAGGAATAAGAAGCTTCCTTGGCCACGCTGGGTTCTATAGACGGTTCATCAAAGATTTCTCCAAGATAGCCAGGCCCTTGACCAGATTATTGTGCAAAGAAGTGGATTTCAACTTTGATGAAGAATGTGAGGAAGCGTTCAAAAGAATCAAGGAGGCTTTGATCAGTGCACCGATTGTACAAGCTCCTGATTGGTCTTTACCATTCGAAGTGATGACTGATGCATCTGACTATGCCGTGGGAGCTGTTTTGGGGCAGAATAAAGATAAGAAGCTCCATGTGATTTACTATGCCAGCCGCACCTTGGACTCGGCTCAAGAAAAGTATGCCACCACCGAGAAGGAAATGCTCGCCATTGTGTTTGCATTTGACCAATTTCAGTGTTATCTAGTGGGATCAGAGGTCACGGTTTAC